>NC_133788.1:1040733-1045312 GCF_003597395.2 Chelonoidis abingdonii | reverse complement strand
AAAAAGCAGCCAGACTTTTTACCAAGTGCATAACAAGGTACCAAATGCTGCAACACACCGAAAGGCCAATTCCCTCCAGCCACAGCCCCCAGAAGGTTATCAGAATCTCACCATCACCTCCACCCTGCTCAGCTCCTCCACCTCCCACAGCTGGTGTGGTCTCAGCTGCCTGCTAACTGGGGGGGCAGGAGAAGCAGTGAGCAGGCTGTGAGGAGAGAGATGTGGGGGCAGCTGGAGGGAGGGAAGGGGACATTTCCTGCCACAGTTTCTATTTCCTTAGCAGTATGTCTCCAGGCACACTCCTTTCCCTTAGGATTGCTGCCTTCCCTCTATCTGTGTCTTGGGCTGGGACCCCTGGGTGCTGTCCGGACTCCATCACAAACTGTCCCATGCTGTGGCCCCAAGCCCATGGTGATGCAGTGCCCCTAGCCAGGGCAGAGGCTCAGCTGCGAGCCAGAGCAGCCCCACACACTTACTTGGCTCCAGCACTCAGGAAGCGGCTCTTCTTGAGCACGGCAGTCAGCATCCTCCGAACCAGAACGAGTCCGGGGCCGTGCGGGCTGCGCCTCAGTGAGCAGCTGGGGTGGTGGGGCCCTGCACTCAGCCGTGGGGGCGCCTCCCCCAGCTGGTCAGGGAGGCTCTGCACACACTTCTGTGGCTTCTAGTTCCTACAGACACTTCAAAGAGCTGGAAGCATTAGAGGGGAGAGGGAGAGGAGGGACCAGGAACCCATGACATCATCTCCTCCTCCCCAGCCTGCTCCCCACGGCTCTGGCCTCCATGACTCAGGGAGAGACACTTGCTCTCACTTCCCCTCACCCTCAGACCGACAGCCCCACTGCTCCTCACTCTGCATCCCTGCCCCCTACAGCCCCACCCCGACAGCCCCAGCCCCACCGCTCCTCACTCTGCGTCCCTGCCCCCTGCAGCCCCACACCGACAGCCCCAGCCCCACCGCCCCTCACTCTGCATCCCAGCCCCCGACAGCCCCACACCGACAGCCACAGCCCCACCGCCCCTCACTCTGCATCCCAGCCCCCTACAGCCCCACACTGACAGCCCCAGCCCCACCGCCCCTCACTCTGCATCCCTGCCCCTGACAGCCCCACACCGACAGCCCCAGCCCCACCGCCCCTCACTCTGCATCTCTGCCCCCTACAGCCCTACACCGACAGCCCCAGCCCCACTGTTCCTCACTCTCCAGCCCCACATTGACCGCCCCTGCCCCACCACTCCTCACTCTCCATCCCACCTCTCTCCAGCCCCACACCGACAGCCCCAACCCTCCTGCCCCCATCTCCAGCCCCACACCGACCACCCCAGTGCCCGTTCTCCATACCCCACACCCCACTAGAGCCCCACCCCCACCACTCCTCACTCTCCATCTCCACCCCCTCCAGCATCACACTGACAGTCCAGCCCCACTGCTCTTCAGTCTCCATTCCTGTCCCCCGTCAGCCCCACACCAACACCCCGAGCCCCACTGCTTTCTCTCCAGCCCCGCCCCCTCCAGCCCCACACCAACAGCCCCAGCCCCACTGCTTCTCACTCTCAATCCCCAACCTCCAGCCCCACACCAACACACCCAGCACTCCTGCCTCTCATTCTCCATTCCTTACCCTCACTCCAGCCCCACACCAACATCCCACAACCTCGATCCCCACACTGACACCCGCAGCCCAATGCCTAACCCTACCCTCCATCCCCACACTGACAGCCCAACCCCCACCCCTCACTCTCCGTCCCCACACCCCCAAACTCCAGTCCCACACTGATACCCCCCACTCTAGCCCACAACCCCTGCCCCTCACTCTCCATACTGCCCCCCACTGCAGCGTTACACTGACAGTCCAATGCCCCAGCTCCAGCTCACCTCTCTCCATACCCCATGATCCTTACCTCTCCCAGCTTTCATGAACAGTTCTCCCAGCCACATGCTCCCCACTTTTCTGCATGCCGCTTCTCTACCAGGTATATAAAAAGTGATTTTCCCATGCTGTGAGCTTCTCCACAGCAGTGTCCTGCCAGAGCCCGAGTTCTAGCAGGATACATCTGGGGCTGTCATGAATTGCACTGTTCATGCGTGCTGTGCAGTCCCGACATCTCCAGCGAGCCTTGCACCTGCTGGCGGGGTGGGGGTGGGGGGTCATGGAGAGCTGTAGACAACGCACAGCAGCTGGGGCCTCCCCACCGGGACTGGGGGTTCATGGGGAGCAAAGGGTTCTGCTTGTCTCCAGCAACTGGAAACCGTTATGGTGAGTGCAGTGTGAGTCAGAGTGCTGTGCCAGGCCTAAGGACACATTGCCGAGGGGCGGGGAGAGCAGCACATCAGCAGGATGGCACTGCCCAGACAATGGGAAGGACAGTGCTGCTCATGGAACTCATTCTTTAATGCATCTTGTACGGCGTGATGGTATCTCTTGCTGAGCGCAGTCTGAGCCAGGCAAATCTGTGCGGCAGTGTGAATGATGAGAACCAGCGCAGCGAGGCCTGCATCCCTGACTGGAGCCCTAGCTGCTACTGCGCCACAAATTGAGTACACGTACGTCTGCACTTAACGTACTAGAGCGGTGCAGCTGCAGAGCTTCAGTGTAGACGCTCCCTACGCTGACAGGAGGGATTTTGCCCTGAGAGGCAGTAGCTAGGTCCATGGAAGAATTCTGCCATCTGCCTAACGCTGTCTATACAGGCTCAGGTGGTATGACTGTCTCTCGGGGGTGTGGATATTTTCACACGGATGTAAATTCCTAGTGTAGCCCAGGCTTGAGACTCCAGGCGTATTACCTGTCTGTGTGTTACTCTGAAGCCTGGAATGTCGGTTGAGTCAGCGTGAAGCCATGGAAACAGCTACAAGCGTGACTGAAGACTCTTTTTGTTCAGACTGTCACCAGGTTCAGTCACCCCTGAGATCCACAGTATGTTACCATCCTGTTCGCAGGCATTGGTACCTTCCACGTTTTAGCCGTGCGACATACAGCGAGGCACGGCAAGGGCGTGTCTGCACTGACAATGCTGCAGCGGCACAGTGGAGTGCTTCAGTGAAGATGCGACCTATGTGAATAGGGGGAGTTCTCCCGTGCCACCACCCGGAGAGGCAGCGGCTAGGTTGATAGAAGAATTCTTCCGTCCAGCAAGTGCTGCCTACCCCAGGGTTTACTCGCACAGCTGTGGCTCTTGGGGGGTGGCATCCTGGCCAGTGGGGTCACAAGACTGCTATTCAGTTCCCTTCTCCTCCATCACCTGCTCACTCCATCCCCATGACTCACACAGACACCCCATCTGTAGCTAAACAGATGTACGTTCCTAGTCTAGACTGGGCCCAAGCGTCATCAGAGGTAACTCAACCATTCACCACCCTTACTCTGCAGCTAATTGGGACTGATTGGCTGGGGGAGATGGCACAGATGTGGATCACTTGGCTCACCTATCAAACCCGTGCACCAGCCTGGGCTCCCAGCTCCAAGTACAGCTAACACAAGAGACGCTGTCGTGCTGTGGCCCCACTTCCCTCTGGGGCAGGTCCCAGGCTGTGGCTGGACAGCACGTGATGTGCACAAATCCACTGCTGCATTGCGGCCCGCGTGCAACAGGATGTGATTCTGTGACACTGCTTCCTCTTTTCCCCACACCAGGAGAAACCAGGAGCCAGTAGTGACCCAGACACAGCCAGTGCCTTCCCAATGCCCCACAGCGTTACCATACTGGGAACTTATCTCCAAGGGAGGGCGCCCTCAGCCATGGCGCCCGGTTGGAATTATCGGGGGATCTGCAGGCAACACAGACAGGACACAGTTAGAGACCAGCAGTGGCTACCCGAGCTACCGATCTGGGACGCTATTAGTGACTCGAACTACAGAGCTCAGCCACAATTAGACACCGGGGAGGCTACATGAACTGCAGAGCCTGGACTGAATTAGAGATGGGAGTGTCTGCGTGAATAGGGGGGAGGGGTGGAACTAGAGATGGGGGTGTCAGTGTGAGCCGGGGGATGGGATGAAATTAGAGATAGAGGTGTCTGTGTGAGCTGGGGGGAGGGGTGGGATTAGAGATGGGGGTGTCTGTGGGAGCCGGGCACTGGGGTGAAATTAGAGGTGCGGGTGTCAGTGTGAGCTGGGATGTGGGGTGGAATTAGAGATGGGGGTGTATGTGGGAGCCAGGGGAGGGGTGGGATTAGAGATGGGGGTGTCAGTGTGAGCCGGAGGGAGACGGGGGATTAGAGATGGGGATGTCAGTGTGAACTGGTGGGAGGGGTGAGATTAGAGATGGAGGTGTCAATGTGAGCCAGGGGGGCAAGGAGGGCTTAGAGATGGGAGTGTCATTGTGAACCGGGGGCTGGGTTGGGATTAGAGATGGGGGTGTCTATGTGAACCAGGCGGAGGGGTGGGATTACGGATGGGGGTGTCAGTGTGAGCTGGTGGGAGGGGTGAAATCCATGTGAACCGAGGGGATGGGTGGAATTAGAGATGGGGGTGTGAGTGTGAGCCGGGGGCTGGGGTGGAATTAAAGATGGGGGTGTCTGTGTGAGCCGGGGGATGGGATGGAACTAGGGATGGGGGTGTCAGTGTGAGCCGGGGGGGGG
>NC_133788.1:957082-1040376 GCF_003597395.2 Chelonoidis abingdonii | reverse complement strand
GGGGTGGGATTACAGATGAGGGTGTCAGTGTGAGCTGGTGGGAGGGGTGGAATCCATGTGAACTGAGGGAATGGGTGGAATTAGAGATGGGGGTGTCAGTGTGAGCCGGGGGAAGGGTGGGATTAGAGATGGTGATGTCTTGTGAGCCGGGGGGAGAGGTTGAATCAGTGTGAACCGGGGGGATGGGTGGGATTAGACATGGGGGTATCTGTGGGAGCCGGGGGATGGGACGGACATAGAGACTGCACGTGGCAAGGAATCCTGGGCCTGGGGCCTGACATCCGAAAGCCGTAGGGTGAGCAGGGGATGGCGGAGAAGGGAACTGGAAGCCAGCATCACCTGGGCATCACTATATTGAGAACAGTCTGTGTGGGACCAGGCAGCTGGGAGTCCCCTAGCCACTGGTGCTGGGACTGGCGAGCGCCTTGTCGGCTGGCTGGCGAGCACACAGCGAGCAGGGCTCTCATCTCGTGGTCAGAGAACGAGGATTGCCGCTTACTGGGGCCCTCTGCAACAGCCATGATCAGAGACAGGAAATGGCCCTGGGTGGTTCCTGGCCTGGCTGCTGCAGCCTCTCCCCGCACACAGGGTGCAGGATGGTCATGGCATTTTCCAGAGCAGTAGAACCGGGTCTCTCCCCAAGGGAGCAGGCTGCTGTGGTGCTGCAAGTGCTGATAACCACTGGCCATCACAGCCCAGTCTGCCAGCCATCGCCATCCCCTGCAGAGCGTAGTCCATGGAGCCTTTGGCTCCGTCTCCACTATGGAGCCTGCCCATTGCCCCAGAGGTGCTAGGTTCCCGGAGAAGTGCTGGCAGCCCAGAGTGACGTGCAGTGATTGTGATCACTCTGGGCATGTGTACACTGCAGTTAGACACCAGCGGCTGGTCCACGCCCACTGACACGGGCATGCGGGGTCAGGCTAAGGGCCTGGGTTGTAGGATCCTGCGAGGTGGGAGGATCCCAGAGCCCGAGCTCAAACATCTTTACCACAAGTAAACAGCCCTTAGCCCAGGCCAGGGGGAGTCTACATGCAGTGTAGACATACGTCTGCACCAGAGCTGGAACAGCAGCTCTCCCAGCAACCCACAGGAGGCTGGCAGCCCCCTGCCAAAGGAGCAACAGTCTCTCTCTTTCTCCATCAGCATTTGGCACAGCTCAGAGGTGCCCACACAGATGGGGTCAGGGTTCAAGAGCTTCCCAGTTGCACAGACGTTGTCAGGCTGCAGCCCTGAACTCACGTCCACGTAGTCTGCTCTTCACTCTGCATGGGGGGATGGGGGGCCTAAGCGTCACCAGGCTAGTTATGTGATGGGGGAGGGGCTGAATGTCCCTGGGGCAGTTACATGATGGGGGAGGGGCTGAACATCACTGGGACACACCAGGATGGGGGAGGGGTTGAGCATAGCTGGGACATGACCAAGAGAGACTGAGCATTAACTCATGCTGTGCTGGGAGGGAGCTTGACCCACCTGCCTTGTCACTGTCAGCCCAGGGGAAATGAGCAGGCCTGGGAGAGGCCAGCAGGATGCAGCGTGAGCTGGAGAGCAGGCAAAGCTGGCTGGACCCAATGCACGCCTGGTGCAATTCCCTTGGAGTCACTGGGACAGCTGCAGGGCCAGGGGTGTGTTGGCGAGGGGGTGAGGAGTGAGGTCTGTAAGGTCGCTTGCCTGTCTGCAGCTGCCAGGTCGCGGTGACATGGTGGCTCGTGCAGATGTGTGAGGGAGGGGAGCTTGGGCTGGGTGCGGGATGGGTGACAAGGAGCAGAGACCAGCAGGCCCATACGGGAGGGATGAAGGGCAGCTCAGCATGGAGGGCCTGCGCTAGCTGGGGCAGCCCCCATGTCTGGAGTACAGCAGCTAGTCCTCTACTGTGGGGTGCACAATCAGGGGCTGGGGGTGCAGATGCCGCTGACAGGCAGGGTTTCCTCTGCAAGGGCCCAGAGCTCAGCCCTGCAGCCGTTTGGGGAGTAGTGCGCAGCAGGAGCAGCCCAGCCCCATGGTACTGCGGCTTTCCTGTGGCCGGGTGTGGGGGAGGGTCACGGTTGCATGGTGCCCTCGTTCGGATCCCAATAGGTCACAGGCAGGCTCTTCAAAGGGCTTTGCTGTCCGTGATCCCCCCTTTTGCTACTGCAGGTGCTGTGAGTGCGGGGTCCTGCTGTCCCACCAGTACTACGAGAAGGATGGGCGCCTCTACTGCAAGAAGGACTATTGGGCCAGGTTCGGGGAGCTGTGCCACGGCTGCTCGGAGCAGATCACCAAGGGGCTGGTCATGGTAGGTACCATTCATCAGAGCAGAGGTGTCATCCCCTGCGAGCAGCCTGAATGTGGGTGCACCTAAGGAACAGCTTAAAGTGAGGGGCACAGGGCTCTGTGCGGTCAGCCCAACCCGGGTGCGAGGCCTGACCCTGTGCAGTCATTTACTCCGGTGGAGCACTGCCCAGCCAGACAAGCACTGAGATCAATGCTATCACAGCGTGCAGGCAAGCAGAGACTCAGGCCCAGGGCTCCTTGGATTCTGTGGATTCCCACAAACCCAGTGGGCTTGTGGCTAGCAGTGACTGGACATTCCCAGCCCAGCTTCTCTACAGGGCAGCGTGGAACATGACCTGGGGCTCAAGCTGAAGATGTGGGCGTTGCTAGCTAGTGTCATCTAGAGATGAGGTCATTGGAAAGGGGGTAGTTTCCAGCAGTGGGCGAGTAAATAAGTCACACACACAGCAGGGAACCTGTCACACTTACCCAGCACCATGGTAGGAGAGGCCAGGCGCATGCACCAGCAGAGGAACTAGTGCAGCACCGTGCTACAGGTAAGGGCCAGACCAGGAGCTCCGGTCACTGCCCACGAAGGGGAGGGCCAGGATGTTGCTTTCTAGCAACCGGGCCCCTTGGCCATTGGAGGCGGGATTGGGGGGCTTGTTGATATCACTAATGTCACTGGATTTTGGGTGGAAACTCGGAACCTCAGATTTCTTGCCTGAGGCAGATAAGTGGCAATTAGTCAGGGAGCTGGGAGAATAGCCAGGGTGCACTGACGTGGTCGAGTGCCGTATCCATCCCCTTTGCAGACAAGGGGTCAGTAGTGATACCCATAGGTGCTGGGGGAGGCTGCCACACCCCCTTGGTGGAAGTACCAATAACAACCCAAATACGTGGTTTCAGCACCCCTGGTGGGACCCCAGTGATGGCAGTGGAGTCACGCCTGGTGAGAGAGGTTCCAGCCCCAGGAGTTAATGGGACATTGTCACATCAAAAGCAACTCAAACCTCCTGTCCTCCATTCCTGGGGAGCCCCAAGCTGACAGTGCTGGCAGTCTCACCTCCCTGTCCGTGACTCACTCTGCGTCTCACTCGCTCAGTCTGGGCAGCACAGAGAGGCTGATACCTCTCGCTTCTGTTTGTCTGGTGGGCCCTCTGTGGGGAGTGATTTGGCGCAGGTTTTACTGGCAAACTCCCAACCTTCCCCGTGCGAGCAGCTGTGCTAGTCAGTGCCGTGCTGGGGCTGCAGCACCCGCTCAGCACGCAGAGTTTGGGCCGCAGGGGATGTTTACATCCGACAGTCACTACCTGCCAGTTGATTGCCTTTCGGTTCATGAACACTGTCCTGCTGGGTTTATACAGCTTCACCCCAGCACATGTGGACAGGGCCTCTGAGACAGAGCCCAGGGATCCCCCCAGGGCCCGGGCCTCTGAGACAGAGCCCAGGGGTCCCCCCAGGGAATGGGCCTATGAGACAGAGCCCAGGGATTCCCCCAGGGCCCGGGCCTCTGAGACAGAGCCCAGGGGTCCCCCCAGGGAATGGGCCTATGAGACTGAGCCCAGGGGTCCCCCCAGGGCCAGGGCCTCTGAGACTGAGCCCAGGGGCCTCCCCCAAGGAATGGGCCTATGAGGCTGAGCCCAGGGGTTTCCCCCGGGGCAAGACCTCTGAGACAGAGCCCAGGGGTCCCCTCAGGGCCAGGGCCTCTGAGACAGAGAGGGAATGGGCCTCTGAGACTGAGCCCAGGGGTCTCCCCCAAGGAATGGGCCTATGAGGCTGAGCCCAGGGGTCCCTCCCAGGGCCAAGGCCTCTGAGACAGAGCCTGGGGGTTCTCCCCTAGGAAATGGGCCTATGAGACTGAGCCCAGGGGTCCCCCCCAGGGCCAGGGCCTCTGAGACAGAGCCCAGGGTCCCCCCAGGCCAGGCGCTCTGAGACAGAACCCAGGGTCTCTCCCCAGGGAATGGGCCTGTGAGCTGAGCCTAGGGGTCCCCCCAGGCCAGGGCCTCTAGACTGAGCCCGGGGGATTCCCCTATCAATGCGCCCTGAGACTGAGCCGCAGGATTCCCGCTAAGCGACCAGGGGCGCTCTGAGGCTGAGCCCAGGGTTTCCCCATGCCAGCTCTCCTCCATGCTTAGAATCTCTTCCAAACCCCAGGGCTTAGCCTGTGCATGTTTCCTGCATGCCCCCCAGGAGAGCCTGTCCTTCCCCAGTCACCCCAGAAGGCTGTGTTCGAGGTCTGGCCGTCCAGCCAGGCAGGGGCCGTAGCCAGCAAGCTGCCTTACCGGGCAGCCCTGCCCCTCTGCACTTCTGCTCTCCCACCCCGTGCTTCAGTCAAGTGCTCTCATTGCCACAGCGGGGAAAGGCCGGCTGGGCGAGGCCGGCCATGTGACGTGCCGCAGCCCGGCGCACTCCCCTTGTTTACAAGCACAGGGCAGCGGAGGGCTCTTTGCCCCCCACCCCAGCCACGGATGTAGTGCCCTGGCCATGGGAGCAAGCCTGCTTAGGGTCCCATCCAGGCTGTCCCCACTGGGCAGCGGCTGCTCCAGGGCTTTGTCCACCAAGCCTCGGGCGAAGAGCTGTCACCCTCAGCAGCCTTGCCTGGCCATTAGGTGCGCATTTTCCTTGACTATGTCTCAATCTGCTGATTCGCTGAATGCCCTGGCTTGAGTAGCTGCCTCCCTGCTCAGGCTCTGCAGGGCCTTAGTAGTGCTGCTCCCTGTCCCCCACTTCCCTAGGCCGTCCCCTCCAGCCCCCGAGCCTGTCTGGGGCACCTTTTCTCCTGAGGCGCCCAGAGCAAGAGCCCGGTGACCTGGCTCTGGCTCCCAAGCAGCGCGAGAAGGGCCCAGCTCCTCCCTGCTAGGACACGAGGCCATCACTTCCACACCACCTCACAGACCAAGATCCCTGCCTGGTGGGCTCTTCCTCACCGCCTGGCTGCGGGTGAGCTTCCCACGCCACATGGCCAGTGAGAGGTGCGAATCCCTGCAGCACGGAGCAGCGGATCCAAGCTCTGAAGCAGGATCCCGGTTGGTGCAACCCTTTAGAAGAGAAGGACTGGCACGAGTAATCTTACTTCAGCCAGCCTGGCCCAGGAGCCACAGGGGGCCCAGGGTTGCCGTTCCTTGTGCCCCAAATGCAGATGAGGAATAGTGCGGCAAGCACTGCCTTGGCCAGATCTAGCTCACTGCTGTCGCACCCCCAGTGCTGGGGTCCTGGCTAGAGGAGGCACAAAGCTTCAGAGCTGCTACCTCTGCCTACCAGAGAGCCCCTGCGTGGGAGAGTATTCACCAGGGGGCTGTACTTGCTGCTGTTTATGTTAGTGCCAAGGGCCGCCTGGCACCAGTGAATGGCGCCCTGTTCCTATGGGCAGAGCTCACGCGGCAGAGGACCAGAGAGGAAGGAATGGGCTATAGAATTAAAACACAGGGGCAGCAGGGAGGTGCCGATCTTGCCAGTGGCACCATGAGGGGCCCAAGCTTGGGCTGCTGTGGTTCAGAGCCAGGCGATGCAGGATAATTCCTGCCTGCCCCATCAGTGGCCTAGCCTCCCGTGAACCATTTCCTCATGCGTCTGTCCAGCCGTGGCTGGCAGCCAGCCTGTGGGGCTCACGGCCCAGCTGCAGGAGGCTCTTCCCCCAGTCACAGCAGAGGAGTGATTGGGCAGATGCTCTGCCCAGCGCCGTCACCCGGCCTGCTTCCTGAGCGGTAGGGCCATGGTGCAGCCATGGCACACTCAGCCCTCGCCCTGTATCTCCTGAACAGTGGCTGCGGAGCAGAAATACACCCCGGAGTGCTTCAGCTGCCCTCAGCTGCCGCGGTGTTCATCGGTGACGGCGAGCAGCACTACGCCCGCCGGGAGCGCTCCAAGCTTCCTACTGTATGTGGGCTGGGCACAGCCCCCCCCAGGGCCCTGGCCCCCAGGCTGGGTCCACGTCCCTCCCACCCGGCCAGCGTCATGCCCCTATCAGTGCAATCATCACTCATCAGGGCCCACCGCAAAACAGCAGTGCAAGATGTCCCGCAGGTAACTCGACTAGGGCCGCAATTACCAGGGCTGGGCGATTGGCAATGGGCTCCAGCGGGAGGTGCGGACAGTGCCATGGTGTCGTCACGGAGGGTACAGCATGGCCAGTGGGCTGATCCATTCCAGCGGCGGGAGGGGTGGCTACCGGACCTCGTTGGCAATGGGCTTGATCCATTCCAGCGGCGGGCATGGGTCAACTGGAATGCCACAATGGGATACCAGACTAAGTGGCCAGTGGGCTGATCCATTCCAGCGGGGGAGGGGTGGTACCGGACTAGTGGCCAGTGGGCTGATCCATTCCAGCGGGTAGGGGCGGGTACCGGACTAGTGGCTAATGGGCTGATCCATTCCAGCAGTCAGGGGCGGGTACCGGACTAGTGGCCAGTGGGCTGATCCATTCCAGCGCGTGGGGGAATACCGAACTAGTGGCCAATGGGCTGATCCATTCCAGTGGGGGAGGGGTGGTACCGGACTAGTGGCCAGTGGGCTGATCCATTCCAGCGGGCGGGGGGCGGGGTACCGGACTAGTGGCCAGTGGGCTGATCCATTCCAGCAGGCAGGCGCGGGTACCAGACTAGTGGCCAATGGGCTGATCCATTCCAGCGTGTGGGGGAATACCGAACTAGTGGCCAGTGGACTGATCCATTCCAGCAAGTGGGAGGGGGTTACTGGTCTAGTGGCCAATGGCCTGATTTGGGCCATCCTGTGTTGTCCCACTAACTCTTGGGACTGCTATGGCCCCACTATCTCCTGTTCTTGGGCCCACGTCCCAGTGCAGCCTTCTGGACACAGTGGTGAGAGTGGGGCAGAGTATAGCCCAGCTGTGGCACGTTGCCGAGTGGGTGGTCAGCGAGTCCCCGTCTTGGGACATGCCACAGACTGAAATGCACTGTTAGGGAGCACAGGGTGAGCCCCAGCCCACTGTTCACTGCCTCTCCTGGGAGGGGCTATTCCTCTGCACAGGCCAGCACATGGGTCCCCCTTGCCCTGAACCCATCTGCAAAGAACTGCTAACAAATCGCTCATGGCTTCTCTCCTGTCTCCCCCCGCTGGGTCTCTGCTCCGCTGCCCTCCTCCCCACCTCTCCCAGCGGGCACTGCTACTACCAGATGGTGGTGACCCCGGTGATAGAGCAGATCCTGCCGGACTCCCCGGGCACCCGGATCCCACACACTGTCACACTGGTGTCCATCCCAGCCTGCAGCGACGGGAAGCGAGGGCTCTCTGTGTCCATTGACCAGCACTGCAGCTCCCAGGACTGTGGCTCAGAACACTCCCACACGGTCCGGGTCCGAGAGTAAGTATCTGCCCCGGGGCAGGGGGACGATGCTCTAGCACCAGCAGGGAGAGGGGAGCGTTCCACAGGTAGCACGCTTGGGGCTAGTGGGCACAGATCTCCCTGGTGCAGTGGGAGCCCCTCTGCCAGTTCTCACAGCTCTGTGCATGGGGAGGAGGCCAAAGAGCCCTGCAGACTGAATCCAGCCCCCCCACCCCATGCACACACCCTGCTTCACCCTTCTGAGGGGTGGGAGTTCACATCCCGTCTAGTGCCAGCAAGGAGGGGCCCAGGTAGAGCCACTTGCAATGGGAGCTGTGTGTGCAGCACCGAAACCAGCCCCCCAACCCCTTTGCCTGAGGGGCCACTGAGCAGCCAAGAACAGGAGAGAATACCTCCACCCTGAGAACAGGGGAGAATCCTCTGGCCCTGAGAACGGGGAGAATGCCCCCGCCCTGCCCAAGTGGAGGACACAGGAGCTGCTGGGGGTGTCTCGGCCAGTCTCCTGCAGGGGTGGCTGGGGCATTAGCCTGTGGTGATGAGAGTGACCAGGTGTCATTTTGTATGCAGGGGGTCGGGGGGTGGGGGGCACTGGTGCCTTCTCTGCTCCCAGTGGGTGAAACGTGAAAGCCTCTTCGCCGTGTGGGGTGGGGATGCCTGGGACCCTCAAACTCCATCCAGGGGGCTGGACATGGGGCTGCGTGAGCCTGTCCCCATGCAGGTGTGGCGGGAGCTCACTTACACTGTGTGTGCCCTGCCCCCAGAGTGGACCCTGACTGCATCAGCCCCGACATGAAGAACTCCATCCACGTTGGGGACCGTATCCTGGAGATCAACGGCACCCCTATCAGGCACGTTCCGCTGGACGAGGTACGTGCCCTCCCCATGCTCCCCCAGCCAGCCGGCAGGGCCCAAGCAGCTGCCCAGGGACTTGAGTCCTTCACTCTGTGCCTGCAGATTGACCTGCTGATCCAGGAGACCAGCCGCCTCCTCCAGCTGACCATAGAACACGACCCCCACGAGGTGGTGGCCCGAGAGTCGGCGCTGGAGAGCAGCCCCCTCGCCGACCTGCACAGCCCCCCGCGCTCGCCGGCCTGCATGCCTGGCGGTGAGGCCAGCGCCATCAGCCAGAGGCCAGTCATGTAAGGACAGAGCTACAAGCATGCCCAGCATGCTGCTGGGTGGGCCGAAGGAAGGGTTGAGGGGGTGAGAGCTCCGGTGGGATAGAACCTGGGGCCCCTGCAGCCATGGCCCAGCTGACTTGCTGTGTGCTTTGCCTGGCTCTGCAGGAGGAGCTGCAGCATCGACAAGTCCCCGTGCTCCAGCTCCTTGGGCTCCCCTGCCTCCCAGCGCAAGGACATCAGCCGCTCCGAGTCACTCCGCGTCGTCTCCCGCACGCACCGCATTTTCCGTCCCTCAGACTTGATTCACGGCGAGGTGCTGGGGAAGGGCTGCTTTGGACAGGCCATTAAGGTACCGCCCATCCAGCTTGGGCCTCTGCTGGTCCCCGCACCCACCCATCTGGTAACCCAGCTTCTCCTCTCGCCCCCGCTCCCTGGGGACCCCTCCCCACTCTCTAAGCTGAGAACCCAGGAGAGCAGCGGCCAGGCCCCTCAGGCCACTGTCAGAATTTGCTGTCCCTTCTCCCAGTGTCACCCATGTGATGGGCTCAGCTCCCTTGTCCCCCTATTATCCTATAGCTGTCCCCCCACACGGGGAGGTGGGTCTCCCAGTGGCTGCCATAGAGAGGTGAGGGCCCTTCCCCACTCCAGTATCCATTGCAGCCCCACCATGCTGAGAAATGCTCCTTGCAGCAGGGAGCTGCGGGGATGTGGCTGCTCCCCCAACACTCTGCCCCTCTCTGCCAGGTGACGCACCGGGAGACAGGTGAGGTGATGGTCATGAAGGAACTGATCCGCTTTGATGAGGAGACCCAGAGGGCATTCCTCAAAGAGGTGAGTCCACCCTCCTTGCTGTCCCTGAGCCCTGATCTCACTCCAGACACACCCTGGCCCATCACAACCCTGATCCTGATCCAGCCCAGTCTCTGTCCCTATCCTGCTCCTCAAGGCTGCAGAAAGGCTTTTCATACTGTCTCAACAGACCTCATGAGCAAACTAGGGACACCTAGATGCACCTACTGTAAGGTGGTTGCACAACTGGCTGGAAAACCGCACTCAGTGAGTAGTTATCAGTGGTTCACAGTCAAGCTGGAAGGGCATAACGAGTGGAGTCCCGCAAGGATCTGTCCTGGGTCCGGTTCTATTCAATAGCTTCATCAGTGATTTAGATAATGGCATAGAGGGTACGCTTATAAAATTGGCAGATGATACCAAGCTGGGAGGGGTTGCAAGTGCTTTGGAGGATAGGATTAAAATTCAAAATGATCTGGGCAAACTGGAGAAATGGTCTAGAGCAGGGGTTCTCAAACTGGGGGTCGGGACCCCATGGCGGTCGTAAGGTTATTACATGGGGGGTCAGCCTCCACCCCAAACCCCACTTTGCATCCAGCATTTATAATGGTGTTAAATATACAAAAAGTATTTTTAATTGGGGGGATCGCACTCAGAGGCTTGCTATTTGAAAGGGGTCACCAGTACAAAAGTTTGAGAACCACTGGTCTAGAGTTAATAGGATGAAATTCAATAAGGACGAATGCAAAGTACTCCTCTTAGGAAGGAACAATCAGTCGCACACATACACAATGGGAAATGACTGCCTAGGAAGGAGCACTGTGGAACGGGATCTGGGGTCAGAGTGGATCACAAGCTAAATATGAGTCAACAGTGTAACACTGTTGCAAAAAATCATTGTGGGCTGTATTAACAGGAGTGTTGTAAGCAAGACACGAGAAGTAATTCTTCTTCTCTACTCGGCGCTGTTACTTAGCTGGAGTATTGTGTCTGGTTCTGGGCACCATACTTCGGGAAAGATGTGTACAAATTCGAGAAAGTCCAGAGAAGAGCAACACAAATGATGAAAGGTCTAGAAAACATGACCTCCGAGGAAAGATTGAAAAAATTGGGTTTGTTTAGTCTGCAGAAGAGAAGACTGGGAGGGGACATGATAGCAGTTTTCAAATACGTTAAACATTGTTACAAGGAGGAGGGTGATAAATTGTTCTCCTTAGCCACTGAGGACAGGACAAGAAGCAATGGGCTTAAATTGCAGTAAGGGAAGTTTAGGTTGGACATTAGAGCTTTGTAACTGTCAGGGTGGTTAGCACTGGAACAAATTGCCAAGGGGGGTTGTAGAATCCCTGTCACTGGAGGTTTTAAAAACAGGTTAGACAAATCCTGGGGATGGTCAGAGTCAGACAATCCTTAGTCCTGCCTCAGTGCAGGGGACTGGACTAGGTGACCTCTTGGGGTCCCTTCCAGCCTGACATTTCTATGATTCTGAGGGGACCCAGCCCAGTGGGGGGCAGGGGAAAGGCCCTTTCTCAGACTCCGTCCCTGCCCCCATGGGCTCTCAGCGGTTTGGCCAGGCAGCAGCGCCATGTTAGGCTACTCATTTTGTGACCCCATCGCAAAATGTAATTGTAAACAGGGAATTGTCATTGAGTGGGAGCATTTCTAGTGGGTCCTGGTTCTGGGCCCTAGGCTATGTAACCTTTTTTATCAATGACCTGGAAGAGAACACAAAACCATCACTGCTAAAGTTTGCAGATGACTTGGGGGATGGTAAATAACGAAGAGGACAGGTCACTGTTTCAGAGAGATCTGGATCATTTGGTAAACTGGGCACAAGCAAACTGTGTGTTTTTAATACAGCTAAATGTAAATGTCTATGGAACAAAGAGAGTCAGTCACACTGCTCTTGGAAGCAGGGACTCTGAAAAAGATGTGCAGGTCTTGGTGGATAATCAGCTGAACAGGAGATCCCAGTGCAATGCTGTGGCCAAAAGGGTTAATGTGATCCTGGGATGCATAAACGGGAATCTCGAGTAGGAGCAGGGAGGTTATTTTTCCTCTGTATCTGGCACTGGTGCGACCACTGCTGGAATCCTGTGTCCAGTGCTGGTGCCTGCAGTTCATAAAGGATGTTGGTAAATTGGAGAAGGTTCAGAGAAAAGCCACAAGAATGATTAGAGGATTAGAAACCTGCCTGATAGTGATTGACTCAAGCAGCTTGATCAGTTTAGCCTAAGAAAGAGAAGGTGAAGGGGTGAGCTGATCTCAGTCTGGAAGTACCTACCAGGGGAACAGAAATTTGGCTCTTCAGTCTAGCAGACGAAGGTCTAACAAGACCCAAGGGCTGGAAGCTGAAACTGGACAGAGGTAGGTTAGAAATAATTGAGTTTTTTTAACAGTCAGAGTAATTAACTCTTGGAACAACTGATAAGGGTTGTGATGGATTCTATTTTAAATCAAGATGGGCCATTGCTCTAGGAATAACTGTGGGGCAGGTCTCCGGCCTGTGCTCTACAGGGGTCAGACTAGATGACCTCAGTGACCCTGCTGGCTTTGGGATCCATGAAACGATGACCATGGTGCTTTGGCTCCCATAGGTGAAAGTGATGCGGTGCCTAGAGCACCCCAATGTGCTGAAGTTTATCGGGGTGCTGTACAAGGACAAGAGGTTGAATTTCATCACAGAATACATCAAGGGGGGGACCCTACGAGGCATCATAAAGAGCATGGTGAGCAGGGGAGCTGCCCCGGCCTGGAGCTCCAGGCACAACTCAGGGGTTGGCCATGAGAAATCTTGGACATTATGACACTGTTGGTAGAACGTACGTCTTTGAGGTGGCTGGGCTGTGCCCATGCAGACGATGGCCAGGGCTCTCTGGGGCAGGGGTGGCTGGGCTGTGCCCGTGCAAACGATGGCCAGGGCTCTCCTGGGGCAGGGGTGGCTGGGCTGTGCCCATGCAGACGATGTCCAGGGCTCTCTGGGACAGAGGTGGCTGGGTTGTGCCCATCAGACTATGTCCAGGGCTCTCCTGAGGCAGGGGTGGCTGGGCTGTGCCCATCGGACTATGGCCAGGGCTCTCCTGGGACAGGGGTGGCTGGGCTGTGCTCATTGGACAATATCCAGGGCTCTCCTGGGGCACGGCTGGCTGGGCTGTGCTCATGCAAGCCGTTGCTGAACGCTTCTGGGCAGGCTCTGAGCCATGGCCCAGGGCCTGCTCCAGGACAGGGCATGCAGGCAAGCACCCCTTCCCTCTCCTGTCACTAACCCTTCCACCCGCAGGACAGCCAGTACCCATGGAGCCAGCGCGTGAGCTTTGCCAAGGACATTGCATCTGGCATGGTGAGTGTGGGATCTCAGCAGAGGTGGTGCCCATGGGTTGAATTACTGTGGGAAGGTTTGCTGTGCACATACACACCTGGCTCACTGGTGGGGGCAATGGGACACTCCAAACAAAGGTACACGAGGGAATGCATGGAGGGGAACCAGCGGGGCAAGTCCGGTGGTCCGGTCCGGTCCGCCATACCAGTAAGATATTTATAGCTGGTATAGCCTACCAGAAAGACAGAGGAGGAGCAGCCTGCCCCCAGCCCTTCCATGGTCCGGTGTCTCCTCTGTCTGTATAGCAGCCTTGCTGGAGGACTAGGGGAGGGAGCTGTCGGCATTCTGCTCCTTTCCTTGCTGCGGTGCCCAGTGGGGAAATGAACAGACCGTCGACAGCTCCTCTGGTGCGGCTGTATCACTCCCAGCCCGGCCCCCAGCCCTTCCACGCAGCTGCCTCTCCTGAGTCCTCCGGCCCGGAGTCTCTGGTGCAGCAGGAAGAGGACAGAGCCCCCCCCGCAGGTAATGTGGGATGGATGTGGATCATGGGGTAGGGGATGGGAGAGTGCAGGGGCCTCAGGCTTGGGACGGGGTGGGAAGGAGTCACGTGGGGACATCCCATGCCCCCCCCCCCCCTTTGTGTCCCTCCCATGAGTGCAGCATACTGGCAAGAAACGATTTCTACTTGCACGACGCAGGGGAACAGTCGGGAGCTCAGTGTTAGTCTATAGATTCTGTACATGTACTGGCAGGCACAGTACGGGTGTTTATGGGGGCATTGCTGTGCACATACAGGCAGGGCACTGTGCGGGGGTTTATGGGGGAGTTGCTGTGTATGTAGAGGCGGGGGTGCTGTGCAGGTATTTATGGGGGTGTTGCTGTACATCTACAGGCAGGGGCACTGTGCAGGTGTTTATGGGGGTGTGGCTGTGCATGTACAGGGAGAGGCACTGTGCAGGTGTTTATGGGAGCGTTGCTGTACATGTATGGGCGGGGGCACTGTATGGGTATTTATGGGAACGTGCAGGCCAGGGTGGTGTGGGGGTGTTTCTGGGGGCATAGCTGTGTACGTAGAGGCGGGGGCACTGTGCAGGTGTTTATGGGAGTGTTGCTGTGTACGTAGAGGCGGGGGCACTGTGCAGGTGTTTATGGGAGTGTTGCTGTGTACGTAGAGGCGGGGGCACTGTGCAGGTGTTTATGGGAGTGTTGCTGTACACGTAGAGGCGGGGGCACTGTGCAGGTGTTTATGGGAGTGTTGCTGTACACGTACAGGTGGGGGCGCTGTGCGGATGTTTATGGGGTTGTTGCTGTACATGTACAGGTGGGGGCGCTGTGCCGGTGTTTATGGGGGCGTTGCTGTACATGTACAGGTGGGGGGCTGTGCGGGTGTTTATGGGGGTGTTGCTGTACATGTACAGGTGGGGGTGCTGTGTGGGTGTTTATGGGGGTGTTGCTGTACATGTACAGCGGGGGCGCTGTGCGGGTGTTTATGGGAGCATTGCTGTGCACGTACAGGCAGGGGTGCCATAAGCAGGGTTGAGTGCCAGCGTGCTGCCCCCATGTAGGAGGGTGCAGTGAGTTGGTGCCGTTCTGACCTCGGTCCTTGCTCCCCCAGGCCTATCTGCACTCGATGAACATCATCCATCGTGATCTCAACTCTCACAACTGCCTGGTGCGGGAGGTAAGTGCTGCTGTTAGCTGAGCCAGGCCTAGGTCCCATCTTGGCCTCTGCACAGAACCCTGGGCCTGGCTAGGAGCTGGGCAGCTGGCCGGCAGCAGGGCTGATTCCAGACTCGGCTCTGCGTGGTTCTGCTACCATGAGTGGCTGCAAGCAGCTGCCTTGGCCTCTGCCTGCCTCCGGTGACCTGTGCCCATCTCTCCTGCTCAGAACAGGAGCGTGGTGGTGGCCGACTTCGGGCTGGCCCGGCTCATGGTGGATGAAAAGAACCAGCCTGAGCAGCTCAAGAACCTGAAAAAACCAGACCGCAAGAAGCGCTACACGGTGGTGGGGAACCCCTACTGGATGGCCCCGGAGATGATCAATGGTAAGCGGAGAGGCTGGGGCATGGTTGGGAGCGCCAGACCCAGGGCAGCCAGGGCATCGCGGGCATCTGCAGCCGGGAGGCACATCCATGACCTGGCAGTGCTGAGCCTGCCTGTCCTCACGCCACCGGAGGGCAGCGTAAGGGGCAGGGGGAAGCAGGGCCTGGTGGGGGCTGACCCGTCTCCTCTCTCCCTGCAGGCAGGAGCTACGATGAGAAAGTCGACATCTTCTCGTTTGGCATTCTCTTGTGCGAGGCAAGTGTCTTCCCCGGGGCTCAGAGCTGCTGTGCATCCCCTCAACCCTGTCCCCACCCCCTTCTGCGCCTTGCCCAGCCCCCCAGTTCCTGTGTCCGGGTGTCCCTGCAGCGCTAGGTGGCTTCATGCTGCCTGGACGGAGCTCTCCATTGAGCTGTGCTGGGTCCCACTCCTAACCCCTGTGCTCCCCCAACCCCAGATCATCGGCCGGGTCAGCGCCGACCCCGACTACCTGCCCAGGACCATGGACTTTGGCCTCAACGTGCGAGGATTCCTGGAGCGATACTGCCCTCCTGCCTGCCCCCCGAGCTTCTTTCCCATCGCCGTGCGCTGCTGCGACCTGGACCCTGAGAAGAGGTGAGCAGGGCAGCCCTGGCCAGCCCCAGGCAGTGAGTGTGGGGAAGGGAAACGGACCGCTGGTCCCATAAACACTCTCACAGCGCCCGCTGCCTGTACACGCACAGCAATGCCCCACGCACCTTGCTCCCTGCTGACAGGACGAGAGACTCTGGGCTGGAGGGGGGGATTGAACAGTGCTCCTGCCCCCTGCAGAGGGCGCTTTCCCCCTGGGGGCTGTGGGGTCTCTGACCCTCATGCTAAGCTAAGACTGGGTGAGAGGTCTGACTCCTGTGTCCCGGGATGCTGGGAGGGGAGTGTCTGACCCCATGCTCAGGGTGCTGCGGGGAGGCGTCTGGCCCAAGCGCTCAGGGTGCTAGAGGGGAGGGTCTGATCTTTGTGCCCAGGGGGTGAGGGATTGCCCTCGTGCTGGGGGAGGGGTTCCCCTCGTGCTCAGGATCTAACCTGGCCTCTCTCCCCCAGGCCCTCCTTCCCCAAGCTGGCGCAGTGGCTGGAAGCACTGCACATGCACCTGGAGATCCACCTGCCACTGAGCTCGCAGCTGGAGCAGCTGGATCGGGCCTTCTGGGACTCGTACCGGCGGGGTGAGGGCGGGCTGCCCATGCACCCCGAGGTCCCTGACTGAGCACCAGGTCGCAGGCAGCAGCCAGCCCCTGGCGTGGGGGAAGAGCTCTCACACGCTCCTCCCTCACACTCACAGCGCATGGGGAGCACAGCCCAGAGGGCAAGCACTGCCCCCTCCTGCCACTGCCCCCCCCCAGGGCTGGATCTCTGGGGTGCCTCAGCAGCAGCTGGTGGCCGAGCCCTCTCGGCAAGGCCAGTTTGGTTGCTACCCTTGCCGTGTTTGCCGTTCAGTTCCCTCGGGGGAGCCAGCCCTCCCCACCCACTGCACTTTCCCTGCATCCCTGCCCATGGCCCCCACGGGACGGGACAGCAGCAAACCGCTGGTCCTGAATGTACATAGCCCCTCCCCATGCGGAGCCTGCGGCCAGGAAGGGGCCCCTCAGCATGCTGGGTGTGCGGCAGCCTGCCATGCGGCAGGACCTGCAGGGGCTGAGCGCAGCCTGCAGCTCCACTCCCCCACTCCTTGGGGAGCCACCTGCCTGCACAACCCTTTGCACACTCCTCAGAGGGTGAGGGGCACTGACTCACTCCGACCCCAGGCTCTGCCCCAGTGGCTGGGGGGCACTGGGCCTCACTCAGAGCCTGAAGGGTGCCCCGGCCTTCCCCCATGCAGCCGCTTGGCCTGTCAAAGTGGTGCCTTGGGTTTGTGAACTTGCACTGCAAAGCTGAAGGGTTCTCTGAGCCCGTGGGAGCTCAGCGGCGCTCTGCAGGCAGGCGTGTGCATGTGTGTTATGGGGTGCATGTGCAAGTCAGGCGTGTGTCTCTCTGATGGTGCCGAGAGGGAGGGTGTTGCTTCAGGGCTGGGTGCCTCTGATCCCAGTAGATAACTGTTGCAATGCCCCCTCATAGAGATGGCTGGGGGTCCCACAAACTCTTTCTTTTCCATTTCGGGGTCCCTGTGTGTCATTCCCCCCTCACCCTCTCCTCCCTGGGCCTACAGCGGCCATCTCTTTGCTAGTGCTTAGTTCAGTGCAAGAACACCTTGGCATGAGGCCAGCTGGATCAGAGAAGGGGACCTGGGCCCTCCAGCAGAGGGGAGCACTCCCAGAGGGGGTCTGATCCCATTCCTGCCCTGCTGGCAGGCTGCCGGGGCCTCTGCTCTCCCCTACCACATCCCCTCTCATTAAACATCTCCCAGCTCTGCTCAGGGGCCGTGGTCTCTCTTGTGCCCTGGTGTTCTAGGAGCCAGCTCCCCTCTCTCTAGGACTGCACTGTGTATCTCCCGGGCCATCACACTCCCTGCTTCCGTGTTCACGCCACGTCTGCCTGAGGTCCCAGATGCAGAGCCCAAGCCAGAGGGACAGGAGCCCTCCTGGGTGACTGGCTGTGGAGCTCCCCCAGCCAAATTCCTGTTGAGCAGGGGTGAGGCACCCGCCGGCGTGAGTTCTGCGGGGTAGGAGCATGGCTACACTCTGGGTGTGTCTCTTGTGTGGCAGTGTCTTGCCTGTGTGCGTGAGAAGGAGAGAGTATGTGCTGGGAGTCCCTTGAAGGGGGCGCAACGCCCTGCACATGTGGCTGGAGCGTCTCTTCTCCCGTAACTGTCCAGTGATGTGCATCTCTCTGTTGCAGCGTATATGACTTCTGCTCCCTTCACGTGGCTGCTAATGTGTCCCTCTATGGAGGGTGTACGCCCCCGCCCCCACTCCCATTTGTCACAAACCCACAGCTCTGGGTTTTCTGAACCAGGGGAGAGGGTGTGGGGGAACACAGCTGGTTTCATTTCCTTTCCCACCCACTACAAAGGCTCCATGAGGGGGCTGCTGACCCGTTGCCCAGCACCAGGCGGGGTCTCTGTGGGAAAGCACTGGCAGAGGGGCTCTGGTCTGGAGAGCACCCCCCGGTGGTTTTTGCAGTGCGGTGCTGTTCATGCTACGTTTATTCAGGTTAATTTTCTGTAATATATTTAAAGAGAAGAGTTTGTATTATTTTTTCATATGGCTGCCATGGCGATTTGGAGTTTGCCATTGTCACTCTGCCTCAGTTCTGCTTACAGGAAGCATTCAAACTGTGAAGCGTCTCTGCGCACTTTTACTTGGAAGTAAAACCGATGTCCTCGGAGGCGGGAAGGAGAATTCTCAAACTGTGATGTAACAAGTCATGACTCAATAAATCCAGTCCTTCCCCTCTGACTGCCTCACTCAGCACAGCAGGGCCCTGCCCTGCCATCTCCGTTTGTGGCCCCTCTGGAGGTGGGGGTGGTGCAGGCCACCACACAATGGCCCCCAGTCACTCCTTCA
The DNA here is from genome assembly GCF_003597395.2 of Chelonoidis abingdonii. Classification (NCBI taxonomy): domain Eukaryota; kingdom Metazoa; phylum Chordata; order Testudines; family Testudinidae; genus Chelonoidis; species Chelonoidis abingdonii. The sequence goes on along the minus strand of NC_133788.1, from coordinate 1,022,076 downwards.
TGGAGCCAGGTGCCCCAGGGCTGTGGTGGCTCATCCTCTCTCTCAAACAGCGTCAGCTTATAGGCTGTCCCAGTTTGCTTGCCCAGGAGTCACTGGCAGAGCATCTGGGCTCCCTGGACAGTCCTGGGGAGTCACCCAGCAAAGCCCCCCATTCCTGATATGACTGGGACTCCACAGAGCCAATGCCTTGAGGCATCACTCGTACATGACCACACAGCATTTGTGCTGTGCAGCTGCCACTGGGCAGGGAGAGGGGGGAGCTGAATAGCAAAGCCTAAATCCTCTCTCCATTGTGACTGCCTGTGCTCGGTTCTGCCAGGGTTCTCTCCCTGCTGGCATAGGAGCCATGAATGGAGAGGCCCAGCTACCTGCTACTACAGACCTGCAGCCAGAAAGCAAGAGCAGCTCTTCACCCGAGTTGGGAGAGCAGTGGACAGCCCAGGGAAGGCAGAAGGGGCCAGGCTAGTTTTCAAGTCAGAGGAGGATGTAGCAGTTACCAGCCGAGAGGACATGGGGGCACTAGCTGGAAAAGCGCACGTGTCCGAAACATTCCCTGCAATGCCTTCCAAATGCAAACATCCACCCAACAACTGTCCAGCCACTTGGTGTCTGTATCTGCATGGGCAGGGCGGGGCCAGCCTCCCCGCCCCCCAACATGCCTTGATGCTGAACTGCAGGGCTACAGCTAGGGTGGGAAGGCTCTGCAGTCCTCTTTCTGCCTGCAGGTAAGGCCAGCTGCACTGTGGCTGCATCAGCTGTATCACACCCCACCTAGTGCACCCAGGTACTAAGGAGCAAAAAGTGTTTTCTCCAGAGGAGGGCGTGGTCATGGGTAGCAGTGTCTGTGGCGAAGGTTGCCCAGCACTTACACCACCCTAGTATGTTTTGCCAGGTTTTAACTGTTCAGACTGAAATTCCCCATGCCAAGAGTATGGAAGGTTTCTGGAATGAGTTCAAGGGACAGTATGGTGCTTTGACCATGTTGAAACATGATTACAACCCTGTGCTGGCCCCGTGTTTTGGAGCAAGGGCTTGGAATCTGGCAGGAGGGCTGTCCTGGTGTCAAGGAGGGGCTGTTTGCTGTCCCTGGGAAAATTCATCCCGGTTAGGCTATTACGAGCTTCTAAAAAATCTTCTCTGTGTCTCATCCCCCTCTAGCAGTGTACAGCTTACTACTGCTACCAGTTCATCCTTTGCTCAGATGGCAGAGCTCTGTGTAGTGGATCTAAAGTCAAACACTGTTCCTAATCCAAGCTATAGTCAGCATAGTTTCACATGATGGAATTTCTGTTTGTTTTTAAATTGAGAAATTGAACACAAAATTCTATGTTCAAAGAAAGACAAGGCCCTCCAAAGTTAGAAAATGCAGGAATGAAGGTTTCTTATGCAATTTTAATTCAGCCTCCTTTTGCGTCTGCATTATACCATCTTTAATTACATGAGCCTATACTATTTTTTTCCACTAGATCCTTGTATCATTCAGTGCTCTGAGAATGGAATCTGTAAGACCCCTGCCTCATTTGTGACAAAGTATGTAGTGAATGAGGCAGGGACAGCAGGAAGAGAAAGGATGGTCTCATGGCTAAGACCATAAGAACGGTTATATTGCCTCAGACCGATGGTCCATCTTGCCCGGTATCCTGTACCCTGAAAGTGGCCAATGCCAGATACTCGAGACAGACTGAACAGGGCAATTTCCTGAGTGATCTATCCTCTCTCATCCACTCCCACCTTCTGGCAGTCAGAAGCTAGGGACACCATAGAATCATAGAATATCAGGGTTGAAAGGACCTCAGGAGCTCATCTAGTCCAACCCCTTGCTCAAAGCAGGACCCAATCCCCAACTAAATCATCCCAGCCAGGGCTTTGTCAAGCCTGACCTTAAAAACCTCTATGGAAGGAGATTCCACCACCTCCCTAGGTAACCCATTCCAGTGCTTCACCACACTCTGAGTGAAAAAGTTTTTCCTAATATCCAACCTAAACGTCCCCCACTGCAACTTGAGACCATTACTCCTTGTTCTGTCGTCGGGTACCACTGAGAACAGTCTAGATCCATCCTCTTTGCAACCCCCTTTCAGGAAGTTGAAAGCAGCTATCAAATCCCCCCTCATTCTTCTCTTTCTGCAGACTAAATAATCTCAGTTCCCTCAACTTCTCCTCATAAATCATGTGCTCCAGCCCCTTAATCATTTTTGTTGTGCTATGCTGGACTCTTTCAATTTTTTCCACATCCTTCTTGTAGTGTGGGGCCCAAAAACTCGACACAGTACTCCAGATGAGCCTCACAATGTCGAATAGAGGGAATGATTACATCCCTTGATCTGCTGGCAATGTCCCTACTTATACAGTCAAAATGCCATAAGCTTTCTTGGCAAGGGCACACTGTCACATCATATCCAGCTTCTTGTCCACTGTAACCCCTAGGTTCTTTTCTGTAGAACTGCCTAGCCATTTGGTCTTCTGTCTGTAACAGTGAATGGGATTCTTCCATCCTTAAGTGCAGGACTCTTGCACTTGTCCTTGTTGAACCTCATCAGGTTTCTTTTGGCCCGTCCTCTAATTTGTCTGTATCCTATCCCTACCCTCCAGCATATCTACCACTCCTCCCAGTTTAGTGTCATCTGCAAACTTGCTGAGGGTGCAGTCCACACCATTCTCCAGATCATTAATGAAGATATTGAACAAAACCAGCCCCAGGACCGACCCTTGGGGCACTCCTCTTGAAACCGGCTGCCAACTAGACATGGAGGTGCATTCCTGACCATCCTGGCTAATTGGCATTGATGGACCGATCCTCCATGAACTTAGCTAGTCCTTTTTTGAACCTGTTATAGTTGTGGCCTTCGCAACATCCCCTGGCAACTAGTTCCCCAGGTTGATTGTGCGTTTGTCCTTTTGTTTGTTTTAAATCTGCTGCCTATCAATTTCATTGGATGACCCCTAGTTCTTGTGTCATGAGAAGAAATAAAGAACACTTCCTTATTCACTTTCTCCACACCAGTCAAGATTTTATAGACCTCTATCATATCCCCCTTAGTCATTTCTTTTCCAAGCTGGAAAGTCCCAGTCTCATTAATCTCTCCTCACATGGAAGCTTTTCCATACGCCTAATCATTTTTGTTGCCGTTCTCTGTACCTTTTCCAATTCTAATATATCTTTTTTCAGATGGGGCAACCACATCTGCACACAGTATTCAAGGTGTGAGTGTACCATGGATTTATATAGTGACATGATATTTTTGTTTCATCTCTCCCTTTCTTAATGACTCCCAACATTCTGTTCGCTTTTTTGACCGCCGCTGCACGCTGAGTGGATGTTTTCAGAGAACTCTCCACAATGACTCCAGGATCTCTTTTTTGATTGGTAACAGCTAATTTAGTCATTTTGCATGTTGTGGCAAATTGCCATCACTCCTTATGATGGGTCTCGTGCTTTCTTTTCTTTGGGGTGGGGGGGTTCAGGGCATCATTTCTTGCCCCTGAATTGGAATATTAATTGCTCCACTAGCATCCTTGAGGAGGGGAGTGGAGAGGGAGGGACCTGGGCCCACCCTCTACTCCAGGTCCCAGCCCAGGGGACTTGAGGATAGTGGTGAACCGCTTGAACTGGCAGTTCCTTCCCCTGGGCTACTTCCCTCTCCTGCCCTTCAGCTTGTGGGGGGGCCTCCTGCCCTCCCTCTGCACAAGCCAGGTGCCCCTTACCTAGGGTCTTGGACTTCTTAGCCCACTGCAGCACTTCTCCAAACTGTTCTCTGCTCCAACACCAATCCTTTCTGCTCCAACTCCCACACTGTCTCATTGAAGCAGGGGTTTTTATCATGTGACTGGCTGCTGGTGCTCTAATTGCCTTCAGGTGCTCTAGTTAATCTATAGCAAACTTTCTTCCCCTTACGGGGAATAAGGATCCCTTCTAACACTCTCCTGCTGCCCTCTGGCCATGCTGTATCACATAGTATAGTTGGAATTACATTTTCCGATGTACATTACTTTGCATTTATCAACACTGAATTTCAGCTGCCATTGTGTCACCCAGTTATCCAGTTTTGTGAGATCCTTTTGTAGCTCTTCTCAGTCTGCTTTGGACTTAACTATCTTGAGTAATTTGTATCTGAAAATTTTGCCACCTCACTGTTTACTCCTTTTGCCAGATCATTTACAAATATGTTAAACAGCCCCAGTCCTAGCTCCATTCTGAAAACTGACCATTTATTCCCACCCTTTGTTTCCTATCTTTTAACCAGTTACTGATCCATGACAGGACCCTCTTATCCCATGACAGCTCACGTTGCTTAAAAGCCTTTGGTGAGGGACCTTGTCAAAGGCCTTCTGAGAGTCCAACTATGCTATATCCACTTGATCATCCTTGTGCACATGTTGGTTGACCCCCTCAAACCATTCTAATAGATTAGTGAGGTGTGATTTCCTTTTACAAAAGCTGTGTTGAATCTCCCCCAACATATTGTGTTCATCTAAGTGTCTGATAATTCTGTTCTTTACTACAGTTGCAACCAATTTCCCTGGTACTGAAGTTAGGCTTACCAGCCTGTAATTCCTGGGATCACCTCTGAAGCCTTTTTAAAGAATTGGCATCACATTAGCTATCCTCCAGTCAGCTGGTACAGAAGCTGATTTAAGCGCTAAGTTACATACCGTATTTAGTAGTTCTGCAATTTCATATCAGAGTTCCTTCAGAACTTGTGGGCGAATACCGTATAGTCCTGATGACTTATTGTTTAATATATCAGTTTGATCCACAACCTCCTCTATTGACACCTCAATCTGGGACAGTTCCTCAGATTTGTCACCTAAAAAGAATGGCTCAGGTGTGGGAAGCTCCTTCACATCAGTTGATGTTGAGTGCTTTCCTGGAGAACTGGCTTCTATCCCTGCCTCTGCCACAGAGTTCCTGTTTGATTCTGGGCAAGTCACTTGAATCAGACTAGTTTTGTGTGTGTGTGTGTGTGTGTGTGTGTGTGTGTGTGTATGCCTACTCTGAAGCACCTGGGGCCAGAATTGTAGATGTGCTGAGCACTTGCTTTTGCAACTGAAGACAACTGGAGCAGCGTTTTGAACATAAAAATGCCAAGTACTCTAGAAAATCAGATCCTAGGTGTCTCAAGTTGGGCACTGCAAATTAGTGGACACTTGGACAATTTTTGCTTTAAACTCTCTCTGTCTCAATTCTCCATCTGTAAACTGGGGGTGGTGTTATAACCAGGGCCAGTGCAAGGATGTTTCACGCCCTAGGCGAAACTTCCACCTTGCGCCCTCCACCCCCACCCCACTGCAGCTCCCCCTCTGCCCTGAGGCACCCCCCCTGCCCCAGCTCACCCCTGCTCCGTCTCCACCCTGAGCACACCGTCACCGCTTCACTTCTCACGCCTCCCAGACTTGCGGCGCCTAAGCTGATTGGCGCCGCAAGCCTGGGAGGCAGGAGAAGTGAAGCGGCCACGGCGTGCTCGGGGAGAAGGCAGGGCAGGTGTGAGCTGGGGCGAGGAGTTCCCCTGCATGCTGCCCCCCCATACTTGCTGCAGGCGGCCCTCCCCGCGCTCCCCTGCCCCAGCTCCCTCCACATAAATGCAGGTGGCGACCAGGGTGGCTGAAGATCTGGCAGCTGCAGTTGCTACCGAAGAAAATGGCGCCCCCCCAAATCCTAGCAACCTAGGTGGCCCTGGTTATAACAACCCCTCCTGTTCTCGCAGGGTGACCATAATTCATCAATATTTAGGAAGCACTCACATACACTGGTGAGAGCATTGCAGACACACTCAATTTGGTATTCAGTGCGGGCATGGATAGCGGGGGGTAAATTCCCTCCCACTGCAAGGGCCTCTGGCACCATGGCACACACCAGGTTAGTCTCCCTCCTGAGGACTGATGTGCTTTGGTCTAACCCAGGTCATTAATACAGGGGTAACTGAGTGAAAGGAATGCCTGTGTGATCCAGGAGGGCAGACTAGATGAGCTGATGATTCCTTCTAGCCTTGAACTCCATGAAATTCCAGGAGGCCAGAGGCCTGTGATAATGAGGAGAATTGGGATGGGATGTATAGGCATTGAAAGGGTCAGTGTGGATCTGAGAGGCCAGGTCCGTTACCTGGCTGACCTGGAGTGTGGGCGAGGCTTAACACTGAAGCTGAGCTGGATGGTAACTAGACAGCAAGAAAGCCCAGATTAGAAGGGGGCTTCAGGGAGAAAAGTCAGTCATTCTGGGGCTAGACAGTGGAGTGACCATGTCAAGGCTGATTCCCCACTCTGGCACGTCGAGGGCAGAAGGTGGGGGCCCACAAGGATTCTAAAAAATAATACTGGCCACTCCAGGCTGATATTAAACTCCCAAGGTTACAGCTTTTCACTGACCTTTGATGGCTAGATGCTGCTACCACCCAAGTGCAAAAATCCCTTTGAAAACCCAGGAAGGCACACTTGGGAATTCCTTCCTGAGGGGTATCCTCAAGCTCTTTCACCCCCCACCCCACCCCTAATCACATCTTCCTAGACATTTCCTGATCTACTGACATATCTGAGGGTTTCAAGTGAGTAGTTTCCAGGTATGATTTAGATGATTTTTCATACCTGGCCCCAAGCTTTTTACAGCATAGTTCTAGCCCTGTGTCATCTGCTCTCTGAGAAGAACAACAGACAGACAAAAGGGGGGTCTTGTTTCAATGTTTAAAAGTTCTAGCCTTCCCATTGGCTCTTTTGGCCAGGTAACCACTCACTTCCTTTTACCTATGCCTTGCAGTGATCCTTTTTAACCCTTTACAGGTAAAGCAAATAGAGAACAGCTACTAAGAAGGATTTTATAGCTAACTGGCTGGCTGGCTGTCCATAACAGGGAACTCTCGCCACCACCACCTTCATTTATCACATACCCCCCAAATCACAGACGGTGCTGGCCAGTCTGGTTTAGGTCAGGTCCACACTTGCTGGGATTTCTTCCTGGAGGTTTAGGAAACAGAGTTAGTAAGATACATACATCTCTAATTTTACTACAAATTACATGAAGAACTAACAGTATTTTTTATATTTTAAGGACTACAATGACTTTGAATACAGGGACATTTTTACTCGGCTGATTCTGGGAAACCTTCCCAAGAGAGTGCATCAGCCACTTTGTTCGAGGCTCCTGAAATTTGTTGTATCTCAAAATTAAAGTTTTGAAGAGCTAAACTCCTCTGAAGAAGTTTTTTGTTAGTCTCTTTTACAGCGTGAAGCCACTTCAGTGCAGCATGGTCAGTCTGCAGGTGGAAACACTGTCCCCAAATGTATGGGCATAGCTTCTCCAGAGCATACACAATGGCATAACATTCCTTTTCTGAGACTGACCAGTGGGTTTCCCTCCCAGAAAGATTTTTGCTGAGAAACACGACAGGATGGAATTGTTGATCTGGTCCTTCCTGCATTAAAACTGGTCCCGCACCAAGCTCAGACACATCTGTGGTTATGACGAACGGTTGGTTGAAGTCCGGGGCCCTTAGTACAGGGTCAGACGCAGGGGTCACCTTATGCCAGTTAAAGGCTTTCTGACAAGTCCTCTGAACTGTATTTGGCTATTTTTTCCTGGTTAGGTTTGTCAGTGTGGTGGCAATTTGGCTGTAGTATGGTACAAATTGTCGGTAATACCCGGCCAAGCCCAAGAAGGATTGGACCTGCTTCTTTGACTTAGGGGCAGGCCAATTTTGGATAGCATTTACTTTGGCCTGTAGGGGGTTGAGATACGTTACCCTGTTTAGGCCTATTTGACATTTTTGGCCTTAACGGTTAATCCTGCCTCCCTTACATGCTGGAAGACAGCTTGGAGGTGTGCCAGGTGTTCTGCCCATGAATCTGAGAATACGGCCACATCATCAAGGTAGGCAACTGCAGATTCCTCAGATCCAGCCAGAAGGTTATTGACCAGTCTCTTGAAGGTGGCGGGTGCATTTCGCAGTCCAAAAGGGAGCACATTAAATTCATACAGCCCTAAATGGGTGATGAAGGTTGACCTTTCCTTGGCAGGGTCATTTAGCGGCACTTACCAGTACCCCTTAGTTAAGTCTAAGGTGGAGATGAACTGGGCACGTCCCAATTTCTCCAATAGCCCATCTGTGCATGGCATTGGATAGTTTTTTGGGCGAGTTACAGCATTTAGCTTATGGTGGTCCATGCAAAAGCAGATTTCCCCATCTAGTTTGGGAATCAGAACCACTGGAGAGGCTCACGCACTCTCAGAGGGGCTGATTACACCCATCTGTAACATGTCCTTGAGCTCCCTTTCTATTGCTGTTTTGGCTTGAGGAGCCATCCAGTAGGTTTGGGCTCTAATTGGGCAAGCATCACCTGTGTCAATGGAGTGGTATGCCCATTGTATCGGTCCTGGGGTGGCTGAAAACATTGACACGAAGCTGGTGCACGGCTCCTGGATTTGCTGTTACTGCTTACACCCAAGGATTGTAGAAAGACTCACCTCTTCTACGCCACCATTGCTTTTTCCTTCTTGGTAGACTCCATTAGGCCACTCAGCGTCATCTCTTTCCAGCGCTGTAAACTGGACAACCTTGATTTCTCGGGAATAAAAGGGCTTTAGGGAAATACCATGGTATACTTTAGGTTTTAGGGTAGGATCTGGGAATGCTATCAGGTAATTACAGCTTCCAGGCACTCTTGGACCATAAATGGCCCCTCCTATGATGCTTCCCTCTTATTGGCCTGGAGCACATTCAGGACCATGACTTGGTCACCTACTCTGAAGGAACGCTCTCTGGCATGTTTATCATACCAGGCCTTTTGCGCTTGTTGAGCATCCTGTAGGTTTTCTTGAGCAAAGGCTAGAGAGTCTTTGAGGGTGTTTTGCAGGTTAGCTACAAAGTCCAAAATGTTAGTTCCTGGAGAAGATGTAACCCCCTCCCATTGCTGGTTCACCAACTGTAATGGGCCCTTAACTTCGCGGCCATAAATGAGTTCAAAGGGTGAAAATCCCAAACTGGGATGTGGTACAGCTCTGTAGGCAAAGAGCAACTGCTGCAACACTAGGTCCCAAATCATTGGAGTGAATCATTCACAAATGTACGTATCGTGGCCCCCAAAGTCCCATTAAACTTCTCCACTAGGCCATTTTTTGATGGTGGAAAGAGGTAGCAACCAAGTGGTTCACCCCATGAGCTTCCCAAAGATGTTTCATGGTCTCTGCCAGGAAGTTAGTTCTTTGAGTGCTTGCTCATGTCTGTTCCACAGTAGGTGTTCGTGCTTGCCACATGCACTGGTGCCAGAAGTTTTCCCTCAGCAGTATCCATAGGGGGAGCTCTGCTGTGACCCCTGGAAGTGGCACGCTATAAGGGGAGCCACACGCTTCTCCCACTCTCAGTTCCTTCTTGCTGCCAGTGACGGTGCATCGGAACTACTCACTCCAGCTTTGCTGCAGCTCATCCCAAATCTCGTTCGTTGTTCAGTAGTACCTGTATCGGTTAGTTTGTGAAAGTTCTAGTTTAGTTAGTTATTCTTTGGGCTGGGGCATGCCCCAAGACGCAGGGTATAAATCATGTGAGTCTTGCAGGCTTTCAATGCCCAGGAGTGACCTGCACACTGACTGTCTCCGCTGCCTGGGCAAATCCCACATCAGTGACCGCTGTCAAATCTGCAGGTCCTTCAAACCTAGGATGAAAAAAGAGAGAGAGATTAGACTTCAGCCATTCTCATGGAGTCAGCACTGGCTCCTACCCTGGTGCACCGAGCGGAATCGGCAGCAGATACTTTGTCCTCGGTGCGTGGCGATCCCCCAGCACTTTCCAGTGACCAGCACTGCTCCATGTCAAAAAAGTAGAGGAAGGCTTTGTTGTCTCAGAAGTGTAGAGAGAAGGCACAGGGGGGGAGGCTAGACCCAAGTCAGGCAGCCCCGGTTCCCCCCTCCTACAGGAGCCGCTCCCGACATGGCCACCATTGCTGATCGCGCTCCAACTGTCCCAGGTTGAGGCACCAAGTTCGCGACTCCCAGTGGGGATCGCCAGCTCCATGTCATCAAGAATCCAAGCATTAAAGTGTCTCGACTAGCAGCAGCTCGAGGTGGCACTGTTCCTCGATGCCAGAGTCCAGATACCATGGCAGACGTTGTGCTCGGTATCACCGCACGTACCACTCGCCTGGCACCGACAGGTCATTGGCAACCCCGACCTCGTCCCGCAGGCAGCACCCTATGACCCAGCCGGGCCAACCGACCAGCTGGTGCCACCGGTGCTGCACCAGGGCTAATGGCAGGGACTCCCATGGCAGGGCCAGTGATGCCAGTGGACTCCCTGGCCCCCCGTGCACGTCCTGCAAGGCTCTCCGTCAATAGCGGGCGCATTGGAGGCTCCGACAGTTGCGCTATCCAGACCTCCAAGGGATAGATCGGCAGGTCACAGCTCCTTGCCACCGCAAAAGGAGTCCGACCAAGGGGCGGATCCCGCAGCACCAGCCAGCGTGCAGAGCCTGGTATTGGCCCCCTCCCCTGCACCAGAGGACAAGATCGCAGCTCCGCCCCCCTCCCTACCGCAGGAGGACTTCAGGGATCATCAGGCACTGCCAAAGCAAGTAGCATCCAGTCTCCATCTCCGAGCTGAGGAGATGGAGGGACCCTCGGGCTCGCTGTTTAATGTGCTTTCATCCTCTGCACCGAGCAGAGTGGCCCTCCCGCTCCATGAACGGGTGGCCAACGTCTCCAATGCCCTCTGGCAAACACCGGCCTCCCTGGCCCCGATATTGAAATGGGCAGAGTGCAAATACTTTGTGCCCATGAAGGGGCATGAACACCTCTATACTCACCTGGCCCCCAACTCCTTAGTGATGGAATCTGTGAACTACAGGGAAAGACAAGGCCAACCAGGACCCGCACCCAAGAATAAAGACTCCAAAAGACTGGACTCGTTTGGCAAAAAGCTTTATTCGTCTGCCAGCTTCCAGCTCTGGGTGGCCAACCACCAGGCCCTCCTCAGACATTATGAGTTTAACTTGTGGGAGTCACTGCCAAAATTCGAGCCCTCCCTTCCGGAGCACAAAAAGAAGGAATTCAAGTCACTGGTGGAGGAGGGCGCCGCTGCCGCAAAGGCTGCTTTGCAGGCGGCGTCAGATGTGGCTGACATGGCTGCTCAATCCATGGCCTCAGCGGTGTCCAAGCGCAGGGCATCGTGGCTTTTGCTATCCGGGCCGTCCGTGGAGGTGCAATCTGCGATGCAGGATCTTCCCTTTGGCGGCAAGGACCTGTTTGCGGAACAAACAGACATGAGTCTCCACGGCATGAAGGACTCACGTGCCACCCTTCAAACCCTCGGGCTCTATGTCCCGCCCAAGGAAAAGCCTAAGGTGCAAGCCTCCATCCCTGCACCTCAGCCTAGATACGAGCCCGCCTACAAGAGCCCAAAAGTCAGAAGAGGCCACCTCAGAGGCAGTCTCGCTCTGCCCCACAGCCTGGGCCCTCCAGGGGCAAGCAGCAGGGCAAGAGGCGGTTTTGACTGGCTGCGGGAAGGTACCCTGGTGACCCCCAAAAGGACCCTCCCACCAATAAAGTTGGGTTTCAGCAACTGCTTGTCTGCGTTCCTTGTGGAATTGTCCTGAATAACATTGGACCAATGGGTCCTCAGCACCATTTCCCAGGGTTATACGCTACAGCTTGCCTCATGCCCGCCCTCCCTCCACCCTCCCTTGGATGGCAGGGGGCACCCGTCACATTTACCCCTGCTACAGCAGGAAGTGGGTCAGCTCCTCAGCCTGGGAGCTGTGGAGAAGGTTCCGTGGGAATTCCAGGGGAAAGGATTCTACTCTCGTTACTTCCTGATCCCCTAGACAAAAGGGGGTCTCAGACCCATCCTGGATCTGCGAGGTCTCATTGGTTCATAGCAAAATGCCGGTTCCTCATGGTCCCTCTGGCATGTATCATACCCTCTCTGGACCCTGGCGATTGGCATGCGGCCCTGGACCTTCAGGACACATACTTCCATATCCACATATTCGAGGGGCACAGAGGCTTCCTCTGCTTCCTAGTAGGACAGGACCACTACCAATTTACGGTTCTCCCCTTTGGCCTGGGTGTTCACAATATGTATGGCAGTAGTGACGGCCTACCTCAGACACCGAGGGGTACAGATATTCCCCTACCTTGACGACTGGCTGCTCAAGGGCACCTCCCGATCCCAAGTTCAGATCCACGTGGACCTGCTCTTGGCCATGTATGCCAAACTAGGCCTCCTAGTAAATGAGGCCGTCGACACTGGTCCCAGTGCAGCACATAGAATTCATAGGCGCTATCCTGGATGCTTCCAAGGCCACAGCCTCTCTTTCCATGGACAGTTTCCGGACCCTGAAGGGGCTTATAGCCTTGATCATGGAGTTTCCCGTTACCATGGCCAGGGCGTGCCTACAGCTTCTGGGCCACATGGCAGTGTGCACGTACGTGGTCCACCATGCCAGGCTTCGTATGAGGCCCCTCCAGCTCTGATTGGCCTTGGAGTTCTCCCAGGCCCAGGACAAACTGGACAAGGTCCTCTCAGTACTGGCAGGGGTGATCGCCACGCTACAATGGTGGTCCTGCCTGGACAATATTCTCCAGGGAATTCCCTTCCAGGACCCCACCCCAACACTAGACCTGGTGTCCAACGCGTCAGACCTGTGCTGGGGAGCCCACTTAGGGAACTCTCAGACCCAAGGGATGTGGTCAGCCGAGGAGCTGTCCCTTCACATAAACCTCAGGGAGCTCAGGGCAATACGATTAGCCTGCGTAGCGTTCAGCTCGCAGCTGCACGGCAAGGTGATCAAAGTATTCATGGACAACACCGCCACAATGGTTTACATCAACAGGCAAGGCGGGACGCGGTCCTTGGCCCTCTGCCAGGAAGCCTTCAACCTCTGTATAGCCCACGACATCTCCCTGAAGGCCTTCCACCTGCTGGGCATCAACAACACACAGGCCAATCACCTGAGCAGGGTTTTCTCCTCCCAATACGAGTGGTTGCTCCACTTGGAGGTGACTCACCAAGTCTTCCAAGCATGGGGCTCTCCCCAAGTTAGACCTGTTTGCGACCAGGCAGAACCACCATTGCCACAGGTTCTGTTCCAGTGGGGGCTGGGGGGAAGCAGTCAAAAAAATCTTCTGTCCACAATGGCTTGTCTGATGTCCGCAGACCTTCTTTTTTTGGGGAGAAGATAACACCTCCTGTGGTGACTAGTTTTTCACACTTGGCAGCACTTCTCGCCTGATTCATAGAATATCAGGGTTGGAAGGGACCTCAGGAGGTATCTAGTCCAATCACCTGCTCAAAGCAGGACCAACCACAACTAAGTCATCCCAGCCAGGGCTTTGTCAAGCCTCACCTTAAAAACCTCTAAGGATGGAGATTCCACCACCGAACCCATTCCAGTGCTTCACCACCCTCCTAGTGAAACAGTATTTCCTAATATCCAGCCTAGACCTCCCCCACTGCAACTTGAGACCATTGCTCCTTGTTCTGTCACTGCCACCACTGAGAACAGCTGAGCTTCATCCTCTTTGGAACCCCCCTTCAGGTAGTTGAAAGCAGCTATCAAATCCCCCCTCACTCTTCTCTTCTGCAGACTAAACAATCCCAGATCCCTCAGCCTCTCCTTGTAAGTCATGTGCTTCAAGCCCCTAATCATTTTCATTGCCCTCTGCAGGACTCTTTCCAATTTGTCCGCATCCTTTCTCTGGGGGGTGGAGGGGGCGGCAAAACTGGATGCAATACTCCAAGTGTGGCCTCACCAGTGCCGAATACAGGGGAATAATCACTTCCCTCGATCTGCTGGCAATGCTCCTACTAATGCAGCCCAATATGCCATTAGCCTTCTTGGCAACAAGGGCACACTGCTGACTCATATCCAGCTTCTCACCCACTGTAACCCCTAGGTCCTTTTCTGCAGAACTGCTGCCTAGTCCCTCAGTCCCTAGTCTCTAGAGGTGCATGGGACTCTTCTATCCTAAGTGCAGGACTCTGCACTTGTCTTTGTTGAACCTCATCAGATTTCTTTTGGCCCAATCCTCCAATTTGTCCAGGTCACTCTGGACCCTATCTCTACCCTCCAGCATATCTACCACTCCTCCCAGCTTAGTGTCATCTGTGAACTTGCTGAGGGTGCAATCCATCCCATCATCCAGATCATTAATAAAGATGTTGAACAAAACCAGCCCCAGAACCGACTGCTTGAAACCAGCTGCCAACTAGACATTGAGCCGTTGATCACTACCCATTGAGCCTGGCAATTTAGCCAGCTTTCTAGACACCTTATAGTCCATTCATCCAATCCATACTTTTTTAACTTGCTGGCAAGAATAATGTGGGATATGAATAGCAGATCCTCACTGTAAGTGATGACACAAGGAGGCTGCAGATTCTTAAGGGGCCAGCTGCACTTGCTTACAGCTTGGAATCCTTAGGGGTTCCATTCACGGGTTAAAAATCCCTTTAGCCTGGGTCCAGCACTTCCCCCAGTTCAGTCTTTGGTCCTTAGGTGTTTCCAGGAACCTTCTTGGGTGGGGGAGTCAGTGAAGAACCACAATGATGTCACTCCCCTGCCTTATATAGCTTTTGCATATGGCAGGAATCCTTTGTATCAAAGCTTGGTTCCCATGCCAGTCAGTGGAAAATACTGATGTCCCAAGATGGAGATCTGCAACAGGTCACCTGGTCACATGTCCCTGTTGTGTCACATCAGCCATTACTCGGAGGCTGTCTCTAGCATCCTCAGGAGGGCTCCCCAGGTGGGAGATAAGATTCTCCTAAGGCCTATTGTTCTCTCTAACGGCCCTTTCTCACCCACTATCTAGGCTTAAATCATCTTGTCTAGTCACCCAGGTGTAACTACATTTTGAAATACAGATACATTGTCAATATTTGTAACTTCAGATACAAAAATGATACATGCATTCAAATAAGATAATCATAGTCAGCAAACCATAACCTTTCCAATGACACCTCACATGATTTATCTTGCATAAAATACCTTATAACTATGCCATACTAACAGCATAATAATATCACTATGAAGAATATGGGATGCAAAGTGAGAGGTATCATTTGACAACTCATAATTTGATGATCAGTGCTGTCCTGATAAAATATGTGCGGCAACACCATATGTGAAGTTATAAGTGTGACAGGATCCCTGCAGTGCAGTCAGGGACTGTGGGTCTGCTCTACCCTCTGCTGTACCCCTGGGTTGTCTCTCACAATGCTTTGCTAGTGACAAGCAGCAAACCCCTCTAGGCATTATGATCACTCAGCACAACCGCATGTGGAGCACCCCCACCCAGATATAGTGCACGAATGCTCCCAGAGCCACTCATGGATCACACAGGAAAAGGCACCAGCTCCCAGCAATGTACCTCAGGAATATACTGTCTTGCACTGCTCAAGACGAGCAGTGCAAATTTATTAATTGGTTCACCACCTCATCAATGGAAAGTGGATACTCACCAGCCTTTGTAAAACCTGAGCACATTTACCATTCACTTTAGGCAAACTCACGGGTAAAGATAAACAGTAAAACAAATGTATTGACTACAAAAGATAGATTTTAAGTGATATTAAGTGATAGGCAAAAAGTCAGAGTTAGTTACCAAAAGAAGTAAAAGATTAGCACAGTCTACACTCTCAACCCTACTAGACTGGGCAACATCTAGACTAAGCAGTTTTTCTTGCCCCACTGGATACTGCAGTTCATAGCACACAGATTTCACCCTTGAAATCTGGGCCAGTCTCCTCTGCTTAAGTCTTCTCAGTGTCCTTGTTGCTTACAACATGGGTGGGGGAAGGAGAAAAGCGAAGCATGGACCTGCTCTATTCTGTTTTATACCCTCAGTCCCATATGCCTGGAGAACACACAAGTCCAGGCATGTCTGTGGGCACTGCTGAGTCTCCAGACAAGGTTGAGCAATTCCCCTGGTGGAGCCTCATGCAGGTGAGTCATTGAATTGTCACTCCCTTGCTGGACAATGGCTGTTGTTGGGTTGTTTGACACTTGCTGTTGCCTCTGGGGAGCTAATATCTGGCTGATTCCCCAACTTACAGCATGTTTTAGTGACAACCATACAACACAATCTCATAACTTCATATGCATTAATGATACACGTATACGGATAGAAAAATGACTTTTAGCAAATCATAACCTTTCCCCTGATACCTTGCAAGGCCTGCTTTATATGTAAGGTTATGATTATATAAAAATGAGGTTACAGGATGCTCCCCAAAAGTGTAGAATGTCACAATAAGATTCCACTCTGTGGTATTATTAACACATCTTACAAACAAATAGGTCTGTGAACTCTGCTTAATTTGCATTTAAGCAGTAAACAGAATCACCAAGTAAGAATGGAAATAAAGGAAGCTCAAACAGGTGAGGCTAAAGCAGCAGGGAACATCCTTCCACATAAATTCTTTTTCTCCTACACAGTTCTGCAATATAACACTTGGGAGTACATGAATGGCCTCAGGCGGGACAATCCAACAATGGATTTTGACAGAAAAATCTGTGCTAGCAGTGCAAGTAGTGGATTGTCCCCATGGCCTTTGCCTCTCGACTTCTAAGCAGTGGATGTATGGTGGATGGTATGGATGGTGTGAGAAGGTGTTGCTGTGTCCCTATTGGGAAGGGGTATGCAGGAGGTAATGGTTCAGTCCCACCATGACCCCCTATGGGGCATGCCCACTATTTTACAAGGACAAGTGAGTGGGCAACGTACCTCAAAATACAAGCAAATAACATCAAAGCAGAAGTACTAAAAGAACGTGTAGTTTGGGTAGCCAGACTACGTCTGGTTGGCACCCCACTCAAGTGTCAGGCTAACCCAGGTAAAACCCAACACCAGGTATTCCAGACAGCCAACCCCAAACGGGTAAAGGATGAGGCCCTGGTATGGTTTCTGGATGGGAGTTGTGTGTACTGGGGGGAAGGGAGCTGAAAACTGTGGGATTAGCTGTTGTGGGCATGAGAGGAACAGAGACAGTCTGTACTGTTGGCTTTTCACTGGAAGAACGGTCAGCCCAGGAAGCAGAGCTGGTGGCCTTGCTGACAATAGACTCCACATTTGAGGCAGAATGTTGGGGGCGGGGGTGGATTTGGATTATGTGTTTCATGGGGCCACCTTGCTGTTAAGATAGTGGGTGGACAATCGGTTCAGGGCAAAGGACAGCTCAACTATTAACCATGCCACTGGGTGGAGGTGCATGGAGGAGCTCAGTCATCCTTTTACACGAAGCAAATTGGTAAAAGTAAAGGCACACAAAAAGGCAGGACCGTTAAGCAAAGGGAATAACCTGGCAAATACAGAGGCAAAACAAGCTGCAACAAAGGCACCCCCATGGCCATGGGAGCCACAGCAAAGTGTTCCCTTAGCAGTAATAACCAGAAGTGAGGTGGACATAGATTGGGGAAGTCGCATTCAAGAATTGCAGGAATCTGATCTGGAACTGATGGGCGTTACAAAATTGTGGATAAACGTGTAACCCTTCTGCCTGTCACAGGGGCTGGGTTCAGTATCTAGGGGTTCCATTTCAATAGCACAATGTAAAACCGGCTCAAGCCCCCACCCAGTGACCTGGGACAATTAGATACCACCTCCTTCAGGTGCCTCTAGGAGGCAATACTTCCCCTCTTACAAGCACGGAGTCTGAGTGTAGCAAAATCCTTTTAATAAAAAAGGGAAACAAAGCAGCATCATGTTGGGGAAACACCACAAACAGGATTTATAACACAAACCATGAGCAAAAGACCCACCTCCAAGTAAGTTTGGCAGTGCCCTTTTCCCCTCAGGGTCTTAAGTCTAACTACCCAAAAACTCATCCAAAATTCCAACACTCCAAAGTCTCTTGAGTCCAGCAACCCCAAAATCACCCAAAAGTCTCTGTCTCTGGTCAGTGCAGCCCCAGAGTTCAAAAGTTTATCTGCAGAGTTTTACACACACCCCCTGTAAAGGTATTATTCCCACTTTGAACTTTAGCGTCCAGAAAGTGAGGACCTGCACATACCCTTCTAAGCTTAATTCCTAGCTTAGACCTGATAGTGCTGCCACCAACCAAAAATATAGGGTTTTGGTACACTTCCTGTCCCCCAAAACCTTTCCTGGGAGACCCAAGACCCAAACTCCTTGGGTCTTAAAACAAAGAGAAATAAACATTCCCCCTCCTTTCCCCCTCCCAGACTTTCCCTGAGAGATCACTGTGATCCAAATTCCTTGAATCTTAAAACAGAGAGGAATTAACCTTCCCCCCCTTCTTTCTCCCCACCACTCCCTGGTGAGTTCAGACCCAATACCCTTTGGTCTTAAACAAGGAAAAAAATCAATCAGGTTCTTAAAAAAAGAAAGTGTTTAATTAAAGAAAGAAAAAGTAAAAATTATCTCTGTAAAACCAGGATGGAAAATGTTTACAGGGTCTTCAGCTATACATAGACTAGAGGGACTCCCTCCCCCCTAGCCTAAGTTACAAGTTACAGCAAACAGAGGTAAAATATCCTTCTAGCAAAATACACATTTGCAAATAAAGAAAACAAACAAAAGACTAAATCCGCCTTCTAAGCTAGTATTACTATTTTGACATAGAGGACTGTTTCAGAAAGATGGAGAAACCCCCCCCAGCTGGCTTGCACGTCTGGTCCCCTTAGCCAAGAGAAACAAAGAACAACACAAACAGCACAACAAGACTTCCATGCACCAAGATTTGAAAGTATCTTGTCCCTTGATTGGTCCTTTGGTCAGCGTGTCATCAGGTTCACTAAGAGGCTTGTTAACCTTTACAGGTAAAAGAGACATTAACCCTTAACTATCTGTTAGGGATGACCTCCCCTAGCAGCTAGCGGGAAATGAAGGGGGGAAAGGGTCACAGAGGAGTGTTAAGCGGGAAAACCTTACGTGGTTCAAGGCCCAACTGCCCCATCGTCTCCATGGGGATTTCTGCTTGGCAAGCTTCACCACCGACACTCCACTCCTCAGCACATCCCACGAGCTCGCGCTCTCAGCCATTTATTATAATCTTAGGCTCTCATATTAGCACAGCTACTCGGTAATACCAGCTCTTGTAGATTGTACTTGTAGTAGAGGAGCCCCGTGCTGTGACACATGTACCCAAAGTGAATTCTGCCAGTAGTCTGCAACTAGAATTCTATACAGAATCAAATAATTAGCTCTGATATTCTACAGTGGGAGAGAGAAAACAAATTAGCCATTTCAGGCCACACGTATGACTGACGACATATGCACACACCAGCACCTCCCAAATTCAACTCATTTGAAACCATATCCCTGTTAGCAAGTGACTACTTTAGTTTGATGGGTGAAGTCCCTCTTAAAACTCTTCAAGCTCCTCATTCACATAATCAGTGGTAACAACACTTAAGTCTTCCTGCCAATACAGAGAACGCGGAAGATCAGACAGCGCCAATATCAGAGGGTACGCCTTGATCTTCTGACTGTGAAGCAGCGAGAATTGTGCACTTAAGAATAACAGAGGTTGGAGCGTGAGCTTCGTGGGTGATACCCACTTGGTCAGACCAGGTAGTGGAAAGTTTCCAGGGGGCAGGATTAATAATGCAAGCAAGCTAGAGATACGAGGTTATTTCAGTCAGGGAGGGTCGAGGCCTTTCTAGCAGTGAGAGGTGTGAAAACCAAGGAGAGAAAACTGGTTCCTGTAATTGGCAAGCCATCAGAACCAGTTTCTCCTCCTTCGGTTTTCACATCCTAACGCTAGACAGGGCTCACCTCCCTGACGAAACTAACCTCGTTATTCTCTAGCTTGCTTGCTGCATTTTATACATGCCCCTGGAAATTTCCACTACCTGCGTCTGACGAAGTGGGTATTCACCCACGAAAGCTCACGCTCCAAAACCTGTTAGTCTATAAGGTGCCACAGGATTCTCTGCTGCTTTCACAGCAGCCAAAGTGACCATTGGGGCAGCTGTGGGCTCATGCTAGGTGGGGTGGGTGTGCCTATGCAAACAAGATCAGCCTCTGAAGTTCTTTTCCGCAACTCGCCACAATTCACCACCAGATGTCAAGGTACAGCTCATCCTGACTCTGCTTACACATGTACCAAAGGTGGAACTGAGGGAAGATATTGCATGTGCTTTCACAGCCCAAGGACCAGTAATGCTGTGCCCTCAGGGTAGTCAAGCAGCCTTCCCAAGCTGGGTGTATGGGAGCCTGGCAGGGGGACATCTGGGGTTTGAGGAGGCGTTGGGGACTCTGAAAAAATTGTGCTGGTGATCGGGTAAGATGGCTGATTTGAAGTCACACCTGGAATGCTGTTTGGACTGTGCTAGGCACAGCCTGCCACATAAGGTGTTTAGGGGTAAGTTAATGAGACAGGCCCCACAAGGTCCTTGGGAAAGGATACAAATAGACTACACAGGATCCTTACCATCAGATAAAAAGGAAAGCCAATTTACGCTGCTGGTGGTAGATGCCTTCAGCAGGTGGGTGGAGGCATTCCCCACAAGGCATCAGACTGCCCAGATGTGACATTCCCCTGTGGTGTTATCTGGACCAGAGATCTGCTAGGTCACTCCAATACTTTACTCTGGGAGCCAGCCTTACCCTGCTCTGCTGTGAGAATCCCCATTCCTGGGCTGTTCACGCACAGCCTCTGGCATGTAAGCTGCTCCTTGGATTGTGCAACCAAATGACAATATCTGTGGATCAACCCAAGGAACCTCCAACTTGCAGTGTCCAGTTATGCCCACTGGATGTTTCAAGCTTATATAAGTTTGTCAATTTAACAAAGAAATTGATATGTACCAGGCTTGTTATCTCAAGGAGAGCCCCTCACACACTTCAAACCAAACACACTGCTTCAGGAAGAATAAAGAAACAGATTTATTAGCTATAAAGATAGATTTTTAAGTGATTATAAGTCAAAGCACAAGAAGTCAGATTTGGTCAAATGAAATAAAAGCAAAATGCATTCTAAGCTGATCTTAACACTTTCAATGTGCTTAAAAACTTAGATGCTTCTCACCATAGGCTGGCTCATTGCCCTTCAACCAGGCTCTCCCCTTTGATCAGTGCATAAGTCGCTTGATGGTCATTGTCTCTGTAGATGTGGGTAGAAGAGAGTGATACCAGACACCTCTGTGTTCTTAGGGAACCAGGGTGCAGTATCCAGCCTGACTCATGAAAAACTCCCCCCCCATCCCCTCAGCCTCTGCTTAAACCAAAACCCATCAGAGAAAAGAACTTGCAGAGAGCAGTGAAGGGCTTTGGGAGACACACCTAGACCCCTCCTGACAAGGGTGACAAGATTAAGACATCTCCATTAGCATACAGAATGGAGAGCAGAGACGACTCCCCTAGCCTTATCTGCATGAAAGATGGGACAGGAAGACATCTCATTTGCATACAGAATGGAGAACCAAGAACCACACTGAATTCTGGGACCAGAAAAAGCAGGGAAGCACTGCATCATGGGAAACTCTCTCTGCTCCAGATGCTAATGAACCTAGGTCTGCACACACCCAGCTCAGCAATTATCAGACCAATTCTAGTAATGAATCCTTAATTGATATCCAAATAGTGAAGCAGCCTAGTTGCATTGTGAGCTCCCTGGAAGAAAACACCACCCATAGCCAAGAGTGATCAGCTCCTTTTGTCTAGCTAAAGAAAACCCTTGAGTTATCAGCTTTACCTATAAACAAATATATTGTTCTCCCTTGAACAATTGTATTTTCTCTACAAAAATCCCTACTCACCCTTCGGTTAAGGTTCTGATGCTCAGATCCAAACTCTGCATCAGCTCCACTAGGACTCCCTACTCTCCTGACTGATCGTGCTGGGGACTCTGCCTGCCTCCTGCCCTCAGGACCCTCAGCTACCAGCATCATCTGGGAACCCCGACCAGTCCAAGCTTCAGGGAGTGGTGAGATCCCCCTCTCTCTCTCTTTTCATTTTTCCTTTCTACCTTAGGTATTAACCTTTAATAATGTATGTTATGTGGGTTTAGCCTCCTTGTGTAGTTATCACCAGTATTCAATAAATAACTTGTATGGTTAAGCTGGTTGCTTCTCTCTCTCTGGCTGAACCTAACTCTTTTGTGTTTTTAGCTTCCCCCATTCACTCTGCAGCAACGCTTCTTTTACCTAAGCTAAAGATCCCTGCAGTGCCCAGAATACTGTGGGGTTTGCTCATCAAGTAGCTTACTGCCAGTACAATTGTGTTGTGAAGGTGGGGATAGGGACATGCTGAATCTGGGGCACATAAGGGTAACATCTTGAAAGTGCTGCTTGACCCAGTCTATGGAGCCCAGGGGCATATAAGGACAGTCAGCTTGAAAGTGCTGCTTCGTTCAGCCCAGTGAGTCCAGAGACATGTAAGGGGTCAGCTTGACAGTGCTGATTGCCCCAGTCTGCTCAGACTTGCTCTGTTAATGTATGTGTGGGTGCGGGTGTGTGCTCATCTGGTTTTGGAGCTGGAGAAACCCAGCCCTGGGGAACCTAGGTCCTGCTGGATAGCTCCATTGGGAGGGGACTTGCAGAAAGGGAGAAGTAGAGCTCCATATGAACACACAAGTGATACAAGCAGCATATTGATAGAATTACCGAATCCCCTTCCCCAGAAAAGTAACCTGAATAAATAAGCCTATCCTAAAGTAATGGGCAAATCTGGTAAGCAGAGAGAGCATGGAAAAATGTCTCTCTCTTTTATCATGTCCTTTCTTCCCTCTTGGAGTCAGGTGAGCATTACCTCATCACAGTCCCAAACTGCCCAAAGGAAGGTGGGTGACTCCCTCGAGGATCTAACAGATTCTTTTGTTGCTGTCTAAGCCAGTGTCCATTGTTCTTGGGAGGCTGGGCTGGGTTTGTCCCATCATTGCCCTGATGAGGTGTGAACTGCCCCTCTGCTCTTGCTTTAAGCCATGAGGATACATTTTCAGCC
Source organism: Chelonoidis abingdonii (assembly GCF_003597395.2). Classification (NCBI taxonomy): domain Eukaryota; kingdom Metazoa; phylum Chordata; order Testudines; family Testudinidae; genus Chelonoidis; species Chelonoidis abingdonii. Next base: position 999,191 of record NC_133788.1, on the reverse strand, counting down.
TCATAACTATATACATGAAATTATAACATATAACCTTACTACAACATTACTGTAACAATTACTATAATATCACTATAATAACCATACTCAGTGCATCATAAGCCTTTCGAAGACATCCGACATGACAAACTTTGCATTGGATACCATACAATTATTTTATGAAGATGAACATGGGGGTGCTGGGTGTTCCCTCAAGGTACAGAGCATCACACTGGGTGACTGCTGAAAAGCTGGTAAATGAGATATTCTCTCACTGGGGGTTCCCAAAGATGATTGACTCCGACCAAGGAGTCACTTTTCAGTCAGACTTGATGGGGGAGCTCACAGCACTCACTGGGATAACACAGTTGTTCCATATCACCCATCACCCGCAGTCTGTGGGGCAGGTGAAACACATGAACCGCACTATCAAAAGTGAACTGAAAAAGGGAGTAGAAATAGGAGGGAGAAACTGGCCACAACTATTGCCCTTTGTCTTAATGAGGATAAAGGCCCAGGAATCAAAGGGAACAGGGTTCTCCCCCTACGAAGCTCTTATGGGAAGACCCATGGAGAAATGGGAGAATTTACTCACTCCAATACCGGAGGAAGTCTCCACATATGGCCTAACACAGGAGTGGGTCTTAACACTACTTGATCATGTATGGCAGATACAACAGGCGGTGGCCTGGCAAGATGAACAGGGAGCAGCAAAGATCAAGTGTGGTATGACCTGCCTGGAGAGCACGATCTACCCATGGCGGGAGATCATGTGATATACCAAATTCCAAGACATCATCATCCATTCCCAGCTCCTAAATGGAGGGGCCCTTACCTAGTCCTTGACCAATTAGGGGCCAGCCTGCTGCTACTGGGAAGAGAGAATGGAGGGCAAGAATGGGCTCATTGCAGTCAGTCAAAAGGGTACAAAATGGGAGTTATAAAGGAGGATACATAAATTCTACTGCATGCATCTTACAGGTGAACCTGCAACAGAAAATCAAGGACTCCCCAGCCTGACATGGAACACTTGTTCCTACTACAAGTCTGTCGCATCTTAGGCACATTTAAAGTGCGGTTTCAGCTTTACGCAGTCGGCAAAAACAAAGGAAAAAAAAGAGAAAAATAACAATTTAAATACTGTTTCTGTAGTGGGGGCTATTCTGTCCGCCATTACACTCAATGTAATTTTGACGATAAGCGATTTTCTCTTTAGGCACTGACTGCGGAACCCCAGCATAAGATGAGACAGACCTGTAATCACAATTGTTGCTGTTGTATATCCTAACCAGATCCCATGATGTGAAGTGGCAAAAAGAGGAAACACGTGGAATGCCACACCGCCAAGTTGTGGTAATGAGGCAGAGGAGGGCTTTAAGGATTTACCCACAGAAAACTGTACCACTAATCCCCTCCATAGAAATTTGGCAGTGTCAGTATGTGGTGTATGAATTGAAAGTGGGAGTCCAGACTCACTGGAGAATATCAAATGTATCAGGAAATGTTGCATGGTATCCCCTAGGCTATGCCATGATCAATGATAGTGGGAAACACAGTCATCCAGATATGTAGTTTGCCGCAGAGGTCCCAAAAAACATCTCCCTATGCTCTCCTGGAGTGTATGAACCATCTTTGGGGCATGGGGTCCCACAACTGGGTTGTGATGTTATCATGTGTAATCATAATGGTACCTTCTCCCTGGACAAACAATACAAGATTTAAAGGTAGCCATCCTGCAGCAAAAAAACTTCAGGACAAGACTTTAAAGAGAAACTGCTGAGCTCCAGTTCATCTGCAAATTTGACACAATCAGCTCAGGATTAAACAAAGACTGTGAATGGCTTGCCAACTACAAAACCAGTTTCTCCTCCCTTGGTTTTCACACCTCAGCTGCTAGAACAGGGCCTCATCCTCCCTGATTGAACTAACCTCGTTATCTCTCTAGCCTGCTTCTTGCTTGCATATATATACCTGCCCCTGGAAATTTCCACTACGTGCATCCGACGAAGTGGGTATTCACCCACGAAAGCTCATGCTCCAAAACGTCTGTTAGTCTATAAGGTGCCACAGGACTCTTTGCTGCTTTTACAGATCCAGACTAACACGGCTACCCCTTTGATACGTCTCAGAGGAAAATCCCTGGCCGTGCAGTTATGTACACATCTCTTTGGGCATAAAGTCTCCCCTGGGATGCTGGGTATATGACAATTTAACTGCCTTGCAGACTGTAACCCTACAGGTAATATGGATGCCATGCTGGAAGAATACTGATCTAAACTGGCCACAACCTGGAGCCGGGAATACCCCCCAACAGGCAAACCTGTAGGAGCCACCGTGGGAGCGGGTGCAACCAACACTTTTCAACATGTCTTTCCAGTCCGTAACATGGGTGGTACACCCCAGAGAATGGTGGGTGGACCGCGTGCACCCCCAACTGTAGTACATACATAGAAGGGCTAAAGCAGTGGTTCTGAAACTTCTTGTACTGGTGACCCCTTTTGAGCACGAAGCCTCTGAGCGCGACCTCCCCTTAGAAACTAAAAACACATTTTTGATATTTAACACTATCTTAAATACTAAATTTAAACTGTATTGCTTAAAATGAATTTACCTTTTCTCACTGCTTTTAAATTAAGACTAAAACATATTTTTATTGAATTAAATATAAGTGGAAAAGTTATATTTAAGTAGAATTTTATTTTAGTACTGGACAGCAGTTAATGACCTGAAGCAGCCAAAAATCAGTAAGATGGATGATGCTGTTTATTTGACACAAGAAGTTTTATTCTTGGTGTTGTTTTAGAAAGGGCGCATCTGATGTCATCCTTCATATCGAGCTGGTTTCGAGATTTCATCTTTATTGTGAGAAGGCTGGAGAATCATTTGTAGGTAGTGGGAAGTGGCAGAAGGATTCTCAGGGCCATTTCAGACACCAGTGGGTATGCACTTGCAACTGAGCATCAGGACTGGTTTGGAGGCAGCTGTGTGAATTTTGCTTTCACTTCATCACCATTGATCATGTCGACAAACTGTTCCTGTGTGTGAATATCGTCAGTAGGTAACTGATCATCTGGGTTCTTCAGCAGGGAATGAAGTGCTTCTGGTAGCGTTGGGAAGGAGTGTGAGAAGTCTTCATGAAGGGCTCTCAAATGTTCACTAATCGCTGACTTGAGAGTACTATCAATGTTAACTTCCTCCTCCTTGCTGAACAAGGGAAGTGTTGGAAACATGTCATATCTGTCTGTGTCCAGCTTCCTGCACTGCAGATCCAACTTTATCTGGAAGGCTTGGATTTTATTACTCAGGTCTACTAATGTTGAACATTTTCCCTGAAGTGACAGATTTGAGATCATTACGGCTACCAAAGATATCAACTAGGTATGCCAAGCAGAGAAGCCATTTCTTGTCACTGAATATTTTATTCAGCTCTTGTTTCTGTTTTCGCAGGAAAAACTCTATCATCTCTTCATGAAGTATAAAAACATGCTTTAATGTGCATCCCCTAGAAAGCCATTGGACTTGAGTGTGGAAAAGCAGAACTTCATATTCACCACCCATTTCATTGTAGAGCTCTTGAAAGAGACAACTATTCAGAGCATGAGCTTTAATCATAGAATCTCAGTGTTGGAAGGGACCTCATGAGGTCATCTAGTCCAACCTCCTGCTCAAAGGGGGACCAATCCCCATATGGTGCCTCAGTGTCCCCTATGCAGTTCTTAAGTATCTAGGTGGTGGAATAAGGGTGTGTGATTGCTGCAGAGCAACCAGCCAGTGCACCTAAATGCCTGACCCTCTGTCTCCTAGCAACTGATGGCCTGGGCCCCTCCTCTGCAAAGGTGCCAACTGAAGGTGTTGGAGACAAAGAGATCAGGTGATCTCCTGGCCCAGGCGAAGAGACAAAGCCTAGAGAAGGAGGGGCTGGAGGGGAGTTTCAGTTTTGAAGCTGGCTGGAAAATAGAGAGGGATGTCCCGACGGGGCTTGGGCTTCCCAACAGGGCTGTGGCCTCCCTGGGGGCCACAGATGGACCTAACTAAAGGGGGTCCTGCTGTCTGTACCGGCAAGACCTGTCTTGGACTGTGTTCCTGTCGTACAAATAAACCTTCTGTGTTACTGGCTGGCTGAGAGTCACGGTGAATCACAGGAAGCTGGGGGTGCAGGGCCCTGACTCCCCCACACTCCGTGACAACTGGTGAAAGAGGTGGGATCTACTGCACCCCGGGGACGGCGCTTCCTGCAGTAAGTGACTGGGGAGCAGTAAAGCGAAGGGGGATTGACGGGAACCAGGCATGCTGAAGAGTCAGAGAGAGACGGTTTCAGGGGGCGATTAACCCCTGGGAGTGTGTGACCAGAGAGAAGGACTTTTACAGTAACAGGGACCCCCGGAGGATCGCAGTGAGCAGTCCCAGGGGCAGAGGAGTCTGCAGCTCGACCCTGGCAGAGAGGTGGTGACCTGAAGAAGGGCTGGCGCACTAGGAGTCTCCCCGGAAACGGCGGGAAGCTGAGAGCACAGGCTGTCAGTGGCCAGCAGGAAGACGTATGCTAAACGCCTTAAAAGCGACCTGGTGGAGCTGTGCAGGCAGAGGGGGCTGCGCATTGGGAGGTCCACCAAGGAACAGCCTAATTGCCTGGAGGAGAAGGATCGCTTGGATGAACCGAGCCCTGTCGCTGAGGGAAGCCGCCTGGCGGATGCAAAGGGGGCCCCGGGGCCTGACATGGCTGGGAGGGGTCAGACTGCTGCCGAGGACATCCCAAGACCCTGCCTACCTATACCTAGGGGAGGGGTTGGGGGAAGCCCAGCGAATACCGAGGGCACCCTGACCCTAGCGGCCAGCAGGGGATTGTCCCAGCGGAGCTCCCTGTCCCTGGAACGGATGCGGCTGGAATATGAATGGGAGATGAGACGGGAAGAGCTCGAGTTAAGGAGGCAAGAACTGAAGCAGGAGCAGGAGGAATGGGAAAAACGGCATGAGTTGGAGCTGGCCAGGCTGAGGAGCAGTGGGGCCCCGGCTGCAGTGAGTGAGGGGGGACCCAGAGTACAAAGAGCTTTGATAAGTACTTCTTGGCCCAGCGTAAGGAGGAGGAGGACATGGACACCTTCCTGACGGCCTTTGAAAATGCCTGCCAGCTGCACAGGGTTGACCCTGCAGACAGGCTCCAGTTTCTCACCCCCTTACTGGACTCCACAGCCATGAAGATGTACAGCTGAATGAAGAGGCGGAGACAGGGGACTTCGAACTGTTCAAAAAGGCCCTGCTCTGTGAGTTTGGGTTGACTCCTGAGATGTACCGAAAAAGGTTCCGGAGTCAGTGTAAAACCCGTGAGGTCACATACCTACAACTGGTCAACTGGATGCAGGGGTATGCTCGTAAGTGTACAGCTGGGGCCCAAACTAAAGAGGACCTGCTTGACCTATTCATACTGGAGCACCTGTATGAGCAATGCCCATCCAATCTGAGGCGACAGTTGATGGACCAGAAGCCAGAGAACCTGCAGCACGCAGGCCAGCTGGCCGACGAGTTATTGGATGGGGATGATAGGGAGGAGTCCCAAAGGAACAGGCCCGCCATGATGAGGAAAGAGAGTGACCCTGGGACCTCCCAAAGGGGAAGCATGGAGAACCCCCTCCCAAGGGCAACATGCAGCATCAGGGCCAACCGACCAGCTCGAGGGGACCAATGGGACATGGGCTGCTATTACTGTGGCCAAAGAGACCACATACAGACCCAGTGCTCCAGGCTTAGGGATAGCCCGAGCAGACTGGACCCACAGAGGTTAACTGGGTGGCGGCCCAGCTGGATGAGGGGCAGGGGTCCCAGGCAAGGGGGGCTGGCAGCTTATCAACTGCTCAGGAGGGAGGAGGGCCCCAACCCAACTCCTCCACAGAGCTGGATGCTCCGGACATCAGGTTTTCTGTTTACAGGGTGGGTGCAGATCTGTCCCTGCAGAGCGAGTGCCTTGGAGGTAGATGGGAGGAAAGTCTATGGATACTGGGACATGGGCGCTGAGGTGACACTGGCCCAGCCCGAGGTGGCGGCTCCGGATCAGGTGATGCCCAACACCTATCTGACCCTGACAGGGGTGGGCGGGCCCCATTCAAGGTGCCTGTGGTGAGGGTACACTTGAAATGGGGGCACAAGGAGGGCCCCAAGGAAGTTAGGGTGCACCACCATTTACCCACTGAGGTGTTAATGGGGAGAGACATGGAGAACTGGCCAAGCAAACCCCAGGTGCCCTGGTTGTGACCCGTAGCCCAAGCCTGCACAGGACACTGTGCCCTGACCTCAGGAAGGGTACCTTGCCCAAGGCGCAGGACCCTAACCTGGTGGGGAAGGAATGCCAAGGAACACAGCTCAAGGAGGCGGCAGCTTCAGACCCAGCTGATGAGAGAGGGCAAGTGTCCATCCCTGCCCCATCTGCTGAGTTCCAGGCAGAGTTGCAGAAAGATCCCTCCTTGTGGAAGATAAGGGACCTAGCCGACCTCAGTGCAGTACAGACCATGGGGGGAGGTTGCCGGAAAAGGTTCCTGTGGGAGAAGGGGTTCCTGTACCTAGAATGGGCTTACCCAGGGGAAATGGAGTCAGGGGGATCAGAAGACAGTTGGTGGTACCCCAGAAGTATCACCGCCAGGTGCTGTGCTGGGCCCATGACATCCCCCTCTCAGGGCACCAGGGAATTGGGCATACCCAGCAGATGCTGCTACAGAACTTTTTCTGGCCTGGGGTCTTTACTAATGTCCAGCAGTACTGCTGATTCTGTGACCCCTGCCAGAGGGTGAAGAAGGCCCGAGACACAGGGAAAATGGCTTTAGGACCCTTGCCCAGCACAGAGGAACCTTTCCAGAGGATGGCCAAGGTCAAAAGTGGGGCTCTGAACCAAGAGATCCTGAATCACAGCCCTCCAGACCCCATCCCAGTTTAAACCCCAGGGGTATTGGGGTGGAAAAAGGGCACGGGACGCATAAGCCTTCCCACATGCAGACTACAAGTGCCCTCGAGCACACCTGACCAATAGGGGGGCGTGAAACTGGAAGGGCCTGGTGTAATTCTCCCCCAGGAAGTGAGGGGGGGATGCTGGGGCATCCATGAGAATGTAGGTAGGTTCGAACTTCCCCACGTCACTGGCTAAAGTGACCCTGCTCAGTTTGATCTCGAAGGGGGGAGAGATGTGACGAACTGGGAATGTTCTTAATGTTTTCAATGCATATGGTGTTGGTGCCTCAGTGTCCCCTATGCAGTTCTTAAGTATCCAGGTGGTGGGGTAAGGGTGTATGGTTGCTGCAGAGCAAAGGGCCAGTGCACCGAAATGCCTGACCCTTTGTCTCCTAGCAACTGATGGCCTGGGCCCCTCCTCTGCAAAGGTGCCAACTCAAGGTGTTGGAGACAAAGAGGTCAGGTGATCTCCTGGCCCGGAGGAAGAGACACAGCCCAGAAAGGAAGGGCTGGAGGGGGTTTGGCAGTTTTGGAAAATAGAGAGGGATGCCCCAACAGGGCTTGGGCTCCCCAACGGGGCTGTGGCCTCCCTGGGGCCCCTAGATGGGCCTAATTAAAGGGGGTACTGTTAGCTGTACCGGAAAGACTGTCTTGGACTGTGTTCCTGTTGTCTAAATAAACCTCTGTGTTACTGGCTGGCTGAGAGTCACAGTGAATTGCAAGAAGCTGGGGGTGCAGGGCTTTGTGTCCCCCCACACTCCGTGACACCTGTATAATATTACCGTGGTGCCTTGGGACGGGACGGCAACTAAGGTGGTCCCCATGAGCCCTATGGGAATACTGAGAAAGGGAAGACCTTGCTGGGAACCACTGGGTGATAGATGGGGAGGATGGAATGATGCAAATTGGACAATAATTCAGTTAAGTTATTGTTTGCCCCTCCCCAATGGCCAGGGAGGAGCAGACTCAATGGCCTGTTGCCAGTGGTGGATGATTAGGTGTGATGTACATGGAATATGGGGTGTTCTGCCGGGAATGAACACAATTCCGCAATATAACACTTGGGAGTGTAAGTGCACCTACATCTAGCACAATTACACATATTTACACGCAAGTCCCATCAGGACTTTGGTGCACAAATGGATCTGTGGAACTCATTGCTGTGACCAATCGAACCAGTGCATACTACCAAATTCCATACCACGTCATCAAGCTGGTTTGAACAATACCCCACTACATCGCATTGTCTACATTCGGACTTCTGGTCTTTTGCTCTCTGTCTGCGTGACAAGAATCAGGGGAGAGGGTGAAGGGAAACCCTCTAACAGGTCTGAATAAATGGTCAGCTTTCGCAATGGAAAGAGGTAAATAGTGGTGTCCCCACGGGTCTGTTCTGGGACCAGCACTATTCAACTTATTCATAAACAATCTGGAAAAGGAGGTAAACTATGAGGTGGCAAAATTTGCAGATGATACAAAACTACTCAAGATATTTAAGTCCAAAGCAGACTGCGAAGAGTTACAAAGGGATCTCACAAAACTGGGTGACTGGGCTACAAAATGGCAGATGAAAATCAATGTAGATAAATGTAAAGTAATGCACACTGGAAAACATAGTCCCAGCTATACATATAAAATGATGGGGTCTAAATTGGCTGTTACCACTCAAGAAAGAGATCTTGGAGTCACTGTAGATAGTCCTCTGAAAACATCCACTCAGTGTGCAGCAGCAGTCAAAAAAGCTAACAATGCTGGGAATCATTAAGAAAGGGATAGATAATAAGACAGAAAATATCATAATTCCTCTATATAAATCTATGTTACGCACATCTTGAATACTGCATGCAGTTCCGGTGGCCCCATCTCAGAAAAGATATATTGGAATTGGAAAAGTTACAGAAAAGGGCAACAAAAATGATTAGGGGTATGGAACAGCTTCCATATGAGGAAAGATTAATAAAACTGGGAGTTTTCAGCTTAGAAAAGAGATGACTAAGGGGGGATATGATATAGGTCTATAAAATCATGACTGATGTGGAGAAAGTAAAGAAGGAAGTGTTATTTACTCCTCATAATGGAAGGACTAGGGGTCACCAAATGAAATTAATACACAGCATATTTAAAACAAACAAAAGAAAGTATTTCTTCACAGTCAATCTGTGGAACTCCTTGCCAGAGGATGTTGTGAAGGCCAAGACTATAACAGGGTTCAGAAAAGAACTAGATAAGTTCATGGAGGATAGGTCCATCAATGGCTCTTAGCCAGAATGGGCAGAGATGGTGTCCCTACCTCTGTTTGCCAGAAGCAGGGAATGGGTAACAGGGGATGGATAACTTGATGATTCCCAGTTCTGTTCATTCCCTCAGGGGCACCTGGCATTGGCCACCGTCGGAAGACAGGATACTGGCCTAGATGGACCATCGGTCTGACCCAGTATGTCTGTTCTTATGTTCTTATGTACTCACTTAAAATCTCTCTCTTTGTAGTTAATAAACTTGGGTTTTTGTTTTTGACATAATCCAGTGTGTTTAAATTGGAGTGTCTGGGAAACTCCACGGGGGGGTGGGCAAGTTGTGTGCATATTATTTCTATTAAAGAAATAAGAGACTTTATATTATTTGTGTGGTCCAGGAGAGAGCTGGACAGTACAGGGGGGAAATCTAAGACTTGGTGTCACCCTGCAAAATAGCCAGGGCTGGTGAGAGCCAGTTTATAAGAACAACCCTACTGGGTTAAACATCGTAAGTTTGGCCACCACGGAAAAAAATTTATACTGTAACAGAAACACCCAAGAAAAATTCTCAGAGATATGCAGGGTTGAAAGTAACTTAAAGGACTTAGCGGTATGCCAGAGTCCTGAGCAGGGGTGTGGCCTCAACCAGAAGAGGCGTGGCCTCAACCAGAAGAGGCGGGACCTTTCAAGATTTAAAGGCCCTGGGGCTCTAGGAGGCCCAGGGCCTTTAAATCACCCCGGAGCTCCCAGCTGCCTCTGCAGCTGGGAGCCCCAGGGTTCAGGGGCAAATTGAACGGCCTGGGGCTCTGGTCGCTGAGGGGAGCCCCAGGCCCTTTAAAACCCCACCCGTGCACGGCTGCCGGAGCCCCGGCAGGGCTTCAAAGGGCCCAGAGATCCCTGCAGCGGCTGGAGCCCTGGGCCCTTTAAATCACTGCTGCGGTAGCCGGTCCAGTCAGGCACGGCATACTGGCTCTTGCCAGTATGCCAGACCGGACCAGCTTACTTTCACCTCTGGAGATATGGGATTCTTTTCTAGAAATATCTGAATGATCCTATGAAATCCATGGTTCCCCCTCACCTCATCCTCTTCTCTACCCATTTCCTTCCCTTTCCATCTGGATCCCCCTCTTCTGAATTTTGCTTCTAGTCTTTATCTTTTTAAATAATTTTTCTTTAACTAGTTGGATTTTTTTTAAACAACATTTGTTTGTTTTAAGTTGTATAATATGAATAATTGATTTATATTTTAACCATTTATCTTATATGTAATTAAATATTTGAAGTATAGCTAAGATTAGGTAGCAGATGGTTAATATATGAGAAGAAGTTGATGTATTATAACAAGTTTATGCATATTTTATAATGTTTGTTTTTCTATCTATAGTTTTTAAAAACTAATAAAAAGTAAGCAGGAAAAAAAGATGGCTGCCGATGTGACCTGCAACTGGAGTGATGTCATAGAGAAACTGATTACATCACTTCTTTATGACTTTACTAGGCTGGCTCATAGCTAAGGGAACTGATGATTGAACAGCTCCCAGAAAAACAAGTTTTTTGTGGAAGTCAAAAATGCGAATTTCTTAACACATGGTGTTTGTTCAGCCTGCAGGCCAGCCAGCCTTCAAGGCAACAGATTATGGATTCTACTCAGAAAGGGTATAGTTTAGGTCAGCCAGCAACAAAATTCCCCAGGAGCTCCTCACCCCAGCAAGGGGGAGGGCTCCTCCAAGGAATCCTGCTCCAACAAGGGAGTGCGCCCCCCCGAACCACCTCACTTCCGCAGGGGAGCGAGCGCTGCCAAGGCATCGTGCTTCGACAAGCAAGTGCACCCCCCCGAAGCACCTCACCCCAGCGGGGCAGCGAGATCCCCCGAAGTGCCTCACCCCAGCGGGGCAGCGAGATCCCCCGAAGCGCCTCACCCCAGCGGGGCAGCGAGATTCCTCGAAGTGCCTCGCCCCAACGGGGCAGCGAGATCCCCCGAAGGACCTCGCCCCAACGGGGCAGCGAGATTCCTCGAAGTGCCTCGCCCCAACGGGGCAGCAAGATCCCCCGAGGCACCTCGTCTCAGCGGGGCAGCGAGATCCCCCAAAGCGCCTTGCCCCAGCGGGGCAGTGAGATTCCCCAAAGTGCCTCTCCCCAACGGGGCAGTGAGATCCCCCGAGGCACCTTGCCCCAGCGGGGCAGCGAGATCCCCCGAAGCGCCTCGCCCCAGCAGGGCAGCGAGATCCCCCGAAGCACCTCGCCCCAGCGAGCAGAACTCTCCCAAGGCATCCTGCTCCGACGAGAGAGTGAGCCTCCCCTAACTGCTTCATCCCAGCGAGGGAATGAGCTGTGCCAGGGCATCCTGCTCCGAAGGGGGAGTGCCCCCCCCCGAACTGCCGCACCTCAGCGAGAGAGTGAGCTCTTGCGTAGTGTCTTCCCCCAGCAAGGGCATGATCACCCACAAAGTGCCTCACTGCAGCGAGGGAGCGAGATCCCCCGAAGCACCTCCCCACAAACCATAATGGAACTGAGAAGTGGCAAATGTTCGGTCCAGCCAGGAAAGTTGTCGGTGACAGCTAGCCACTTGCTGGTAACTGTGCAGCAGGGTCTCAGTGCCCAGAGGGTGGAACCACGCCAGAGAGCTAGCCCCCTGCCAGAGACCGAACGGAACCATGGAACATCGACACCAGATGGCAGACACGTTCACAGGCCTCCTGCTCTCCCAAAGAGCGAAACCTTGCAGACAGGATCAACCCCCAGGAGCTCACCACGGCCAGAGGCTGCTTCAGCCAGCAACGAGACTCCTCAGCCACAGACCAAACGTGCTCGCAGAGCCATCCTCAATCCAAAGGACCAATCGACCCAGACTGAACCCATCTATGCAGTCTCCTTTCTGCCAAGGACTGATGGGACCCGCAGGGGCTCTCCCCATCCCGACACCGAAGTGACCCGCAGGGGCTCTCCCCCTCCCGACGCCGAAGGGACCCGCAGGGGCTCTCCCCATCCTGATGCCAAAGGGACCCGCAGGGGTTCTCCCCATCCTGACGCCGAAGGGACCCGCAGGGGCTCTCCCCATCCCGACACCAAAGTGATCCACAGGGGCTCTCCCCATCCCGATGCCGAAGGGACCCACAGAGGCTCTCCCCATCCCAACACCGAAGTGACCCATAGGAGCTCTATCCATCCAGAGAGCGAGTCAAGCTACAGGTGCGCACTGCACCATGAGATGGAATCGATTCGCAGGGGCTCACTCCATCCAGAGTCCAAAGTGACTCCCAGCACCTCATTCCACCCACAGACCAGATGCACTAGCAGCTATTTATCTGTCCCAAAGGATGCATCAACACAGACTGAACCCTTCCTTAGGGTCCCACTCCACTCAGAGACTGACTCAACCTGCAAGGGCTCATCCCAGGCTGCGAGTGCAACCACCCACAGGGCCTCGCCCCTGCCACAGACTACATTAATCCCCAGGGATTTACCTCCTAGGGCCTTAGCCAAGTTTGGACCTGAATCAACATGGTGGTCCTTACTCCAGCCAGACACCGGACAGCCAGATAGCCAGGCTCCCGCGTGGCTGGGGTCGTCAGTGTCAGTGGCTGAGCCACTCTCTGCTGGAACTTTGCCTATGGAAACCGACATGGTCTCAGATTGTGTACGTGAAGGCACAGGTATCTCATGCAAAGACTTGGCCATGCCAGTGTTACCAGACAAGCAACTCATTGCTGTCCCATCGCACAAGGATGAGCCAGAGCATGCTGGGCCCAGCTATGAAGCAGTAGACATGATCAAGCCAGCCAGAGAAAGAACAATTCCCAGGTTTAGTGCTTTCTTTGTGGGTACGTATAAACAATCTTGGACCATGAATTTACTGGGGCCTCTCAGAGTGAACATTGCTGGCTGGGACTGGTGTCCTGTCACTCCACTATGACCACTTCAGGGCTGTACTCAGTCCTGCGTCTATAGTAGCAGCTGTCACTGTGACTGCTTCACGCTGAGGCTGGATGGGATTGAGTGCGAAGCCCTTGGCTTGCTGTAAGAAACAACCTTAGGTATGTTCAGTCCAGGGCCTCATATTGGAAGCAGGGTCTCCATTGCTGCTTATAGCCACATATCCCCCCAATCCGAATATGAGCCTGAAAGAGGCTTCACAGGGATGGAGCAGAAGGAATACACAGTCCTTGGAAAGCTCTGCAGGGCTTTTGCAGAACCTCCAGTGCATCGGGGAAGACTATGCATCCAAACATCAGGGGAGCAGAGCTCCCATGGAGGGAGCTATCACTAAGGGTCACTTTGGTGCAGAGGCTCTCAGGGAGGAACCCACCAGTATATGGAAATATGTGGAGGGGAAGTCAAATGAAAGGAGACACTGAGTGTTCAGGAAAGCAAGAAGGACAGGTTTGGAACTTCCTGTTAACTTCAAGTTCCATGCCAAGCAGACTGTCCTGGGTGCAGCACCTTCCCAGGGCACACATAGACTCATAGACTCATAGGTCAGAAGGGACCAATATGATCATCTAGTCTGACCTCCTGCACAAGGCAGGCCACAAAACCCTACCCATACACATTTATAACAACCCCTCACATTCTCCTTGAGTGTGGGGGGGGGGGGCGGGGGATAAAACTGAGAATACGCCGATTGGCCGCACCATGCCAAAAGAGGAATGATCACATCCTCGATCTGCTGGCAGATGCCCATTGAATGCAGCCCAATGCAGCCTTCTTGGCAACAAGGCACACTGCGACTCATACCATTTCTCACCACTAATCCCTCAGGTCCTTCTGCAGCTGGTGTAAGCCAGTAGCACAATTCAGCCCAAGATCCATTGACTTCAAATACATGTCACAGATCACCAGCTATATCCAACTGTGGTCGACCCCAAATGGGTCGAGCCATCAGCAGATAGTATGCGTTGCAATCCCTAGTGTGGAGAAGCCATTTTGCTCCGATCAGTGGACTTTGTGCACAATGTGGCAAGAGTCAAAAATGCAAGGAGGGCACCCTCATGCGGCCTGACCCCGCATGCACCGTACATTGAGTCACACGTGTGCCGAGAATAAATAAGCCATCCTCCATGCGTCTGGCCTGTGTAAAAATTTCATTAAAAGGTCATGCTGTCAAAAGTTTGAAACCACTGCCCTAGACAACGTATTTCCTCCCGTGTTTAGACCCCAGCTTGACAGTCATGGAGGATGCCACTTTTTAGTCCTCGCTCAGTGTGACCTCAGTACATGTACGGTGCATGCGGGGTCCCAGGCCGCATGAGGGATGGCATCCTCCTTAGCATTTTTGAACCTCGCCACATTGTGCACACAAGGTCACACTGAGCGGAGCAAAATCTCCCTTCTCCACACCAGGGATTGCAACGACAATTTGCTGATGGCTCGACCCCATTTGGGGTCCCGACCCACAGTTTGAAGATCATCAGCTGGTGTAAATCTGTGACATTGTATTTTGAAGTCAATGGATCTGGGCTGAATTCAGTGGGTAAATGGCTTAACACCAGCTTTGCAGAAAAGGAACCTGTCAGGGATTTTACAGTGGATGAGAAGCTGGATATTTGTCAGCAGTGTGCCCTTTGTTGCCAAGTCCAGGGCTGCATATTGGGGTCTGCATTACCATAGGAGCAATTGCCAGCAGATCGAGGGATGTGATCCTTCAAAATTTTTCCCCTCTATTTGGCACTGGTGAGGCCATTCCCAGTTCTGCGATATTCATTTTTCCAGTTTTGCCTCCCCCCCGCCCCCCCCCCCACACACACACACTACAAGAAGAATGTGGAAAATCAGAGTCCAGCAGATGGCAATAAAAATGATTACAGGGCTGGGGCACATGACTTATGAGGAGAGGTTGAGGGAACTGGGGTTATTTAGTCTGCAGAAGAGCAGAGTGAGGGAGGATTTGATAGCAGCCTTCAGCTACCTGAAGGGGGGTTCCAAAGGATGAAGCTCGGCTGTTTTCAGTTCTCAGATGACAAAACAAGGAGCAGTGGTCTCAAGTTGCAGTGGGGGAGGTCTAGGTTGGATATTCGGAAACACTATTTCAGTAGGAGGGTGGTGAAGCACTGGAATGGGTTACCTAGGGAGGTGGTGGAATCTCCTTCCTTAGAGGTTTATAAGGCCTTGTCATGGAGTGTGGAGGAGTCAGGGCTCTGCACCCCCCACTTCCTGCGATTCACTGTGACTCTCAGCCAGCCAGTAGACCAGAAGGTTTATTAGACAACAGGAACACAGTCCCAAGCAGGGCTTGTAGGTACAACCAGGACACCCCAGCCACATCCCTCTGGGGGACAAGGAGCTTAGACCCCAGACTTGGGGTTCCCTGCCTCCTCCCAGCCAGCCCAAAACTGAAACAAAAAGCCCCTCCAGCAGACTCTCTCCCTTTGTCCAGTTTCCGGGGCAAATGGGGTTGACTCGCCTCACCCGGCTCCTGGCTCAGATTTCAGGCTCAGGTACCGCCCCTCACCTAAAGTCACCCCTTGCTCTCCCATGCCCCATGCAGACAGTCCCAGTAAAACTAAACAACATTCCTAGGTCAATCCACCCCACTTCCTACTGCGTCACATCTCTCCCCTCTTTGAGACTAAACTAAGCAGGGTCATTCTGCCTAGTGACCTGGGGAAGTTCAGGGCCCCCTCTCTAGGACAACACATCCGCTACCATGTTGGCACTTTCCTTCACATGGACCATGTCCATGTCATAATCTTGCAGGAGCAGGCCCCAGCTAGGGTGACCAGATGCCCGATTTTATATGGACAGTCCCGATATCTGAGGCTTTTTCTTATATAGAAGCCTATTACCCCCCACCCCCATCCTGACTTTTCACACTTGCTGTCTGGTCACCCTAGCTCCACTTCAGGAGCTTGCTATTGGCTCCTTTCATCTGGTGTAGCCAAGTCAGGGGAGAGTGGTCGGTGTACACAGTGAAGTGTCACCCAAAAAGATATGGCTCTAGTTTTAGATTCATAGATTCACAGACTCTAGGATTGGAAGGGACCTCGAGAGGTCATCGAGTCCAGTCCCCTGCCCTCATGGCAGGACCAAATACTGTCTAGACCATCCCTGATAGACATTTATCTAAGCTACTCTTAAATATCTCCAGAGATGGAGATTCCACAACCTCCCTAGGCAATTTATTCCAGTGTTTAACTACCCTGACAGTTAGGAACTTTTTCCTAATCCAACCTAAATCTCCCTTGCTGCAGTTTAAGCCATTGCTTCTTGTTCTATCCTTAGAGGCTAACGGTGAACAAGTTTTCTCCCCTCCTCCTGATGACACCCTTTTAGATACCTGAAAACTGCTATCATGTCCCTCTCAGTCTTCTCTTTTCCAAACTAAACAAACCCAATTCTTTCAGCTTTCCTTCATAGGTCATGTTCTCAAGACCTTTAATCATTCTTGTTGCTCTTCTCTGGACCCTCTCCAATTTCTCCACATCTTTCTTGAAATGCGGTGCCAGAAACTGGACACAATACTCCAGTTGAGGCCTAACCAGCGCAGAGTAGCGGAAGAATGACTTCTTCGTGTCTTGTCTCACAAACACACCTGTTAATGCATCCCAGAATCACGTTTTGCTTTTTTTGCAACAGCATCACACTGTTGACTCATATTTAGCTTGTGGTCCACTATGACCCTAGATCCCTTTCTGCCATACTCCTTCCTAGACAGTCTCTTCCCATTCTGTATGTGTGAAACTGATTGTTCCTTCCTAAGTGGAGCACTTTGCATTTGTCTTTATTAAACTTCATCCGGTTTACCTCAGACCATTTCTCCAATTTGTCCAGATCATTTTGAATTATGACCCCTGTCCTCCAAAGCAGTTGCAATCCCTCCCAGTTTTGGTATCATCTGCAAACTTAATAAGCGTACTTTCTATGCCAGCATCTAAGTCGATTTGATGAAGATATTGAACAGAGCCGGTCCCAAAACAGACCCCTGCGGAACCCACTTGTTATACCTTTCCAGCAGGATTGGGAGCCATTAATAACACTCTCTGAGTACGGTTATCCAGCCAGTTATGCACCCACCTTATAGTAGCCCCACCTAAATTGTATTTGCCTAGTTTATCGATAAGGATATCATGTGAGACCGTATCAAATGCCTTACTAAAGTCTAGGTATACCACATCTACCACTTCTCCCTTATCCACAAGACTCATTATCCTATCAAAGAAAGTGATCAGATTGGTTTGACACGATTTGTTCTTTAAAAATCCATGCTGGCTATTCCCTATCACCTTACCACCTTCCAAGTGTTTGCAGAGGATTTCCTTAATTACTTGCTACATTATCTTCGCTGGCACAGAAGTTAAACTAACTGGTCTGTGGTTTCCTGGGTTGTTTTTATTTCCCTTTTTATAGATGGGCACCATATTTGCCCTTTTCCAGACCGAAACAAAGAAGTCATTAAGTATCTCTGCTATTTCCAAGTTTCCTGGTACTGTTTCTCCCTCCTCACTGAGCAGTGGGCCTATCCTGTCCTTGGTCTTCCTCTTGCTTCTAATGTATTGATAAAAAGTCATCTTGTTTCCCTTTATTCCCATAGCGAGTTTGAGCTCATTTTGTGCCTTTGCCTTTCTAATCTTGCCCCTGCATTCCTGTGCTGTTTGCCTATATTCATCCTTTGTAATCTGTCCTAGTTTCCATTTGTTATGTGACTCCTTTTTATTTTTTAGATCATGCAAGATCTCATGGTTAAGCCAAGGTGGTCTTTTGCCACATTTTCTATCTTCCCAACCCAGCGGAATAGCTTGCTTTTGGGCTCTTAATGGTGTCCCTTTGAAAAACTGCCAACTCTCCTCAGTTGTTTTTCCCCTCAGTCTTGATTCCCATGGGACCTTACCTATCAGCTCTCTGAGCTTACCAAAATCCACCTTCCTGAAATCCATTGTCTCTGTTTTGCTGTACTCCCTTCTACCCTTCCTTAGAATTGTGAACTCTATGATTTCATGATCACTTTCACCCAAACTGCCTTCTACTTTCAAATTCTCAATGAGTTCCTCCCTATTTGTTAAAATCAAATCTAGAACAGCTTCCCCCCAGTAGCTTTTTCAACCTTCTGAAATAAAAAGTTGTCTGCAATGCAGTCCAGGAACTTATTGGATAGTCTGTGCCCCCCGCGGTGTTATTTTCCCAACATATATCTGGATAGTTGAAGTCCCCCATCACCACCAAATCTTGGGCTTTGGATGATTTTGTTAGTTGTTTAAAAAAAAAGTCTCATCCACCTCTTCCACCTGGTTAGGTGGCCTGTAGTAGACTCCTAGCAACATCACCCTTGTTTTTTACCCCTTTTAGCCTAACCCAGAGACTCTCAACACTTCCGTCTCCTATGTCCATCTCCACCTCAGTCCAAGTGTGTACATTATTAATATATAAGGCAACACCTCCTCCCTTTTTCCCCTGTCTGTCCTTCCTGAGCAAGCTGTAGCCATCCCACACCACACATTCCAATCATGTGTAGTATCCCACCACCAAGTTTCAGTGATGCCAACAATGTCATAGTTGTATTTATTTATTAGAACTTCCAGTTCTTCCTGCTTATTACCCATCTCTCGCATTTTGTATATAGGCATCTAAGATACTAGTTTGATCTTGCTCTCCAGTTTTGCCCTGACCCTCCTTTCTCTCTGCCATTATAGCCCACGCTCCCTCTTGTTTCCGACCTATCTCCCAGGTCTCCATGTTCCTCCACTTACCTGTGGGCTTTGCTCACCTGTCCCTGTCGAACCTAGTTTAAAGCCCTCCTCACTAGGTTAGCCAGTCTGTGTGCAGATAGGGTCTTTCCCCTTGAAAGGTGAACTCCATCTCTGCCTAGCAGTCCTTCCTCGAATAGCATCCCGTGGTCGAGGAAGCCAAAGCCCTCCTGGTGACACCATCTTCGCAGCCAGGCATTCACCTCCATGATGCATCTGCTTCTGCCCGGGCCCCTACTTTTGACAGGAAAATCAAAGAGAATACCACCTGAGCTCCAAACTCCTTCACCCATACTCCCAGAGCCCTGTAGTCACTCTTGATCCGCTCAGTGTCACACCTCGCAGTATCATTTGTGCCCACATGGATGATAGCATGGGGTAGTAGTCAGAGGGCTGGATAATCCTCGACAATGCCTCTGTAACATTTCAGATATAGGCCCCCGTCAGGCAGCATACCTCCCGAATGAAATGTCAGGGCAACAGATGGGCGCCTCTGTCCCCCTCAGCAGAGAGTCTCCCGACCACCACTACCCTACATTTCCTATTCGCAGTGGTGGCAGCAGACCTCCCAGCCTTAGGGGTACGAGGCTTCTCCTCCTTTACTGTAGGGGGTGATTTCCTTCTCTCCTGTATCAAGAAGAGCATAACGGTTACCTATTACCACAGTGGGAGGGGTTTCGGAGCAGGGGTGGAGCACTGCGCTGCCAGAAGTAACCAGCTGCCAGTGTCCACCCTGAGCCATTTCCTCCTCCACCAGTGGTGTGTCAGCAGTCCTGTGTACTGGGACAGCTACCTCAGCTGTCTCCACATGGACACTGTCCAGGAATTGCTCGTGGATTCGGATTCTCCTCAGCCTAGCCACCTCTTCCTGTACCTCTGCCACCTGCTGCCTGAGAGATTCCACCAGTAGGCACTTTTCACATTGGATGCCTCCCCCTCCCCACAAGCCTGGATATCAGTTAGTGGAAATTGCAAATTATAGTCCCTGCAAAACCACACCAGGATCTGGGTAGAAGCATCCATGCTCTGGTGCTCTGTCTGGCTACAGGCTCAGGTGGAGGAGACAGAAGCAGTGCTGGCACAGGTGTTGCGGGTTTTCCTAACCATCGTAAGCCTCCCGCTGTCAAACTCTCTCTCAAACTCCCCTGTATGCAGCTCCCTGTCCGCTCTGCTCACCTGATCGTTCTGCCTCTGGCTTTTAAAGCCTGCTAGCCTAGGTCAGTCCCTCCCCCTCATGAGTCACACTGGGGAAGGCCAATCAAAGGCAATCAAGGGAACAAAGTCAGGCACTCAGTCCCAACTGCCACAGTAGCTGTAACTGAAACTGAAATCACAATTAAAATTCAAACAGTCGAGCACACTCACTCACACCAACAGCTAGTACTCTCACCTGGTAGCCTGTTCAGCAGCGGGATCTCTTGCTCTCCCTCTCAGACTTCCCTGTCTGCAGTTCCCTGTCCACTCTGCCCACACCATGGCCAGGCATCCCTTGTCGATGGCCATGTAGTTTTGCTCCTGGATAGCAACTTCTTGCTCAGGTACACGATGGGGTGTCTCTCCTCCTTTTCATCCTCCTGCATTAACACCACCCCCAGTCCCATGTCTGAGGTGTCAGTGAACACCATAAAGGGCTTGTCAAAGTCTGGGTTTGCCAGAACTGGGCCACTGACCAGATCCTCCTTCAGCTGGCACTGCTCGGTCCAGATCACCTTGTCTGGCTTCCCCTTCTTGCACAGCCCAGTGATGGGGGCGGCTGTGGCGCTAAAGTGGGGTACGAACCTTCGATAGTACCCCGCCATCCCAATAAAGGCTTGGACCTGCTTTTTGGTTTGTGGAGCGGGCCAGTCTCTGATCACCTCCACTTTGGCTGGTTCCGGCTTTAGGCAGCCACTCCCCACCCGATGGCCCAGGTAAGATACTTCAGCCATCCCCACCTTGCACTTCTCAGCTTTTACGGTCAGCCCTGCCTCCTGGAGTCGGTCCAGCACTTGTTTAACCTGGGACACATGGTCCTCCCAGGTCTGGCTAAAGACACAGATGTTGTCAATATACGCCATGGCAAAACTCTACATCCCCATCAGTAGCTGATCCACCAGGCACTGGAAGGTAGCCGGCGCTCCCTTGAGGCCAAAGGGCAGGGTCAGAAACTCGTAGAGCCCCAGAGAGGTGATGAAGACCTATTTCAGCCTGGCATCTGCATCCAGTGGCATTTGCCAGTAGCCCTTTGTAAGATCCATGGTGGTGAGGTACCGAGCACCTCCCAGCTTGTCTAGGAGCTCGTCAGGCCTGGGCATGAGGTAGGCATCGGATACAGTGATGGCATTAAGCTTTCAA
The DNA here is from genome assembly GCF_003597395.2 of Chelonoidis abingdonii. Taxonomy (NCBI): domain Eukaryota; kingdom Metazoa; phylum Chordata; order Testudines; family Testudinidae; genus Chelonoidis; species Chelonoidis abingdonii. The sequence continues at coordinate 978,037 of NC_133788.1, read as the reverse complement.
TACTCCACACAGAACCGAATAGTCCCGTTCTTTTTGGGGACCAGCACCACCAGCGAGGCCCAAGGGCTGGAAGATGGCTGGATCATCCCCAAAGCCAGCATCTCCCTGACCTCTCTTTCCAGGTCCCGAGCAGTTTTTCCTGTGATGCAGAAGTGGAGCATCTTATAGGAGGATGTGATCCAGTCTCCATCCAGTGGTCAGTCAAATTAGTGCGTCGGTACAGATGCAGCACCCCTCTGATCTCAGCTTGCTGGACAGGGGTTAGCCGAGCAGAGAGGAGAATTGTTTCCAGGGGGGAACCAGCTCTTGTCCCAGGGAACAAATCTACTAAAGGGTCATCTCCCTGCTCCTCCCAATGTCCACACACGGCCAACACCACATTCCCCCGTCATAATATGGCTTCATCATATTGACATGGTAAACCGGGCAGTGATGTGCCTGATTAGACAGCTCCACCACATAGTTTACCTCATTTAGCTGCATGACAACCTTGAAGGGACCTTCCCAGCCAGCCTGTAGTTTGTTTTTCCTCACGGGGATCAGAACCATCACCTGATCCCTGGTGGCATAGGCGCAGGCCCATGCCGTGCGGTCATACCAGACTTTCTGCTTCCTCTGGGCTCTGGCCAGATTCTCCCTGGCCAGGCCCATGAGCTCAGCCAGTCTTTCTCAGAAGGTCAGGACATACTCCACCACCGACTCTCCATCGGGAGTGGCCTTCCCCTCCCATTCATCTCTCTTCAGGTCTAAGGGCCCCCTTACCCACCTGCCCTATAACAGTTTGAAAGGCGAAAACCCAGTAGACTCCTGAGGTACTTCCCTGTATGCAAACAGCAGGTGAGGTAAATACTTGTCCTAGTCCTGCGGGTGCTGGTTCATAAAGGTTTTCAGCATCATCTTTAGCGTCCCGTTGAACCTCTCCACCATCCCGTTGGATTGGGGGTGGTACGCCAAGGCCCAGTTGTGCCGGACCCCACATTTCTCCCACAAGGACCGAAGCAGGGCCGACATGAAGTTGGATCCTTGGTTCATCAAGCCTTCCTTGGGCAACCCCACTTGGCTGAAAATGGTCAGCAGCACATCCGCCACAGTGTCTGCTTCAACGGGGTAGCGGGTGGCGAAATCTAGCACCACCAAAATGTATTTCTTCCCTGATAGGGTCATCTTACTGAGAGGTCCCACTATGTCCATGGCCACCTTCTGGAAAGGCTTCTGTATGATGGGCAAAGGTCTCAAAGCCGCTTTCCCGTTGTCCCGGGCCTTCCCCACCCTCTGACAGGGGTCACAAGATCGGCAATACTGTTGGACCGTAGTAAAGACCCCAGGCCAGTAAAGGTTCTGTAGGAGCCTCTGCCTGGTGCGCCAGATTCCCTTGTGCCCTGCGAGAGGGATGTCATGGGCCAGGTACAGTAGCTTGTGGAGAAACTTCTGGGGGACCACCAGCTGCCTCCTGCTCCCTCATGACTCTATTTTCCCTGAGGGAGCCCATTCTCAGTACAGGAACGTCTTCTCCCACAGGAACCTCTCCTGGCAACCTCTCCCCATGGTATGTGCCACAATGAAGTCACCAGGTCCCTTAGCTTCCACAAGGAGGGATCTTTCTGCAACTCAGCCTGAAACTCAGCAGCTGGCAAAGGGATGGGGACCAGCTCCCTCTTGCTGACTGGATCTAAAGCTGCAGCCTCCCTGAGCCATGTCGCTGGGCACTCCCTCCCCTCCGGGGTAGGGCCCTGTGCCTCGGGCAAGGTACCCCCCCTCCCGAGGTCAGGATGTAGTGCCCCTCACCGGCTCTGGCTACGGCTCACGACCAGAGCACCCTGGGGGTTGCTTGGCCAGTCCTCCAGGTTCCCCTGCCATTAACACCGCAGTGGGCAAATGGTGATGCACCCCCACTTCTTTGGGACCCTCCTTGTCCCCCCATTTCAGGTGTACCCTCGCCATGGGCACTTTGAATGGGGTCCCGCCCACCCCCATCAGGGTCAGGTAGGTGTTGGGCATCATCAGATCTGGAGCTACCACCTGGGGCTGGACCAGCATCACCTCTGTGCCCATGTCCCAGTATCCATTGACCTTCCTCCCATCCACCTCCAGGAGAACAAGGCACTCGCTCCGCAGGGACAACCCTGCGCTCACCCTGTAAATGGAGAACTTTGAGTTCGGGCATTCAACCCCCCAGAGAAGCTCGCATGGAGCCCTCCTCCCTCCTGAGCAGTTGATAAGCTGCCAGTCCCCCTTGCCTGGGAAGCCTACCCCTCGTCCGGCTGGGTCTGTACTCAGTTAACCCGCTGTGGGTTTGGTCTGCTCAGTCTGTCCTTGAGTTTGGGGCACTGGGACCGTATGTGGCCTCTCTGGCCACAGTAATAGCAGCCCATGTCCCATTGGTCCCCTCGAGCTGGTCGGTTGGCCCTGACACTGAGTGTTCCCCGTGGGAGGGGGTTCTCTCTATTCCCCCTTTGGGAGGTCCCAGGGTGACTCTCTCTCTGCATCGTGGGGGGCCTGTTCCTTTGGGACTCCTCCCTACCACCCCTGACTGGCTCTTCACAAACTCATCGGCCAGCCGCCCTGCATGTCAATGGTTCTCTGGCTTTTGGTCCCTCAACCACAGCCTCAGGTCGGATGGGCACAGCTCATACAGTTGCTCTAGGACGATCAGTTTAACCAGGTCCCCCTTCGTCTGGGCCCCATCTGCCCACTTGCTGGCGTATCCCTCCATGCGGACGGCTAGTTGGAGATATGAGACCTCAGTGGTTTTATGCTGGCTCCAGAACCTTTACCAGTACATCTCAGGAGTCAGCCCAAACTAGGGTAGCAGGACCTTTTTGAATAGTTCATAGTTCCCTTTCTCTGCCCCTTCCAGTTGGTGGTACAATGCCACGGCATTGGGGTCCAGTAAGGGGGTGAGAACCCGGAACCTGTCCACAGGATCAACCTGGTGCAACTCGCAGGCCGTCTCAAAGGCATCCAGGAAGTCATCCATGTCCTCCCCCTCCTTACGCTGGGCCAGGATGCACTTCTCAAAGCTCTGCGCAATCCTGGGTCCCCTCTCACTCACTGCAGCTGGGGGCTCACTGCCCCTCAGCCTCACCAGCTCCAGCTCATGCTGCCTCTGTCTCTCTTCATGCTGCCTCTGTTTTTCACAATCCCCCAGCTCTCTCATTTTTAGCTCTCTCCCATTTCAGCCACTTCTGCTCCATGGATGCCGAGCGTCTCCAGGAGGATTGCCTGCTGGCTGGGGTTGTCATGGTGCCCTTGGTATTTGCTGGGCTCCTCCCCTCCCTTCCCCTAGGCAGAGGCAGCAGGGGTCTCAGGAAGACCTCAGCAGCCGGCTGACCACTCCCAGCTGGGACAGATATTGGTGCGTGCGCTGCACCTGCCCATCTGCTTCCCTCAGAGACAGGGATCAGTTCATTCTCCCTCCTCCAGCTGGGCAATCAGCTGGTCTTTGGTGAACTTCCCACTGCGCAGCCCCCTCTGCTTGCACAGCTCCACTAGGTCACTCTTAAGCCGCTTGGCATACATCTTCCTGCTGGCCACTCGCAGGCCTGGGTGCTTGCTGGTCCTCACAGTTTCCAGGGAGACCCCTAGTGCACCAGCCCTTCTCGAGGTCACCACCTCTCTGCCAGGGTTAAGCAGCAGATCCCTCCGCCCCTGGGACCACTCGCTGTGATCCCCCGGGGGACCCTGGTGCTGCAAAAGTCCTTCTTGCTGGTTACACACTCCCGGGGTTTAATCGCCCCCTGAAACCGTCCCTCGCTGACTCTTCAGCACACCTGGTCCCTGTCAATCCCCCTTCGTTTTACTGCTCCCCAGTCACTTACTGCAGGCAGCGCCATCCATGGGGTGCAGTAGATCCCAACCCTGCCACCAGTTATCACGGAGTGTGGGAGAGACAAGGCCCTGCACCCCTGGCTTCCTGTGATTCACCATGACTCTCAGCCAGCCAGTAAAACAGAAAGTTTATTAGACAACAGGAACACAGTCCAAAGCAGGGCTTGTAGATACAACCAGGACCCGTCAGCCCGGTCCCTCTGGGAGGCAAGGATCTTAGACCCCCAGACTTGGGTTCCCTGCCTCTTCCCAGCCAGCCCAAAACTGAAACTAAAAACCCCTCCAGCAGGCTCTCTTCCTTTGTTCAGTTTCCCGGGCAAAGGGACTCGCCCCAACCCCCTCCTGGCTCAGGTTACAGGCTCACGTACGGTCCCTCACCTAAAGTCACCCCCTGCTCTCCCATCCCCCATGCAGACAGTCCCAGTAAAACTAAATGACATTCCCAGGTCAATCCACCCTGCTCCCTACTGCATCACAGGCCTGGCTTGACAAAGCCATGGCTGGGATGATTTAGTTGGGGATTGATCCAGCCTTGAGCAGGGGGTTGGACTAGATACCTCCTGAGGTCCCTTCCAACCCTGATATTCTATGATTCTATGAACGAGTAAGGCCACGCTCACCACACCAGAAGCACAGAAACGGGACAGGAACAGGAAGTATAAAAGGCAGACCCTGCAGCTCAGTTGGGCTAGAGCCAGCTAGGGAGATGGACATGTTTGAACTACCAGAGCTGCCAGACCTGGCCAACACTGAGAAGTTGCTTGGATTGCAATGTATCCCGGGGAAACGGAGGATGACCCCAGGATTCAGGTACACCCCGAGGGGAGGGGAGGAAGTAGCCCAAGGACAGCTGACAGTAGTAAAGCTTTGTTGCTGCCTGAAGACAGGTCAGCGTGTTGCGGGCAGATCCCCGCTGACCCAGTGGTGGAACGCTCCGCCACTGCGAGGGCCTTGGGCTGGGACCCAATGGAGTTGGGTGGGCCCAGGCCCCCCTACCCCTGCCACCCCATCCCTAGGTTAGTAGCCTCCCCAGCATGGGCCAGGAGACCTGTGTTGGTCTACTGTCTGCTGAGTTAGGATGTTAAACTGCTTTGGTGTCCAGTCCTGCTTGGGGCCTGGGCTCCTAGACTATTGACTGCTCTGCCCTGCCCTGCCTGAGGGACAGTGCCTCAGGCTGTTTGGTGTCCCGCCAGGCCTGATGGCCCACGCTCATAGACTATGCCCTGCTCTGCCCTGCCTGAAGGTTTGCGCCCTCGAGAGCTAACTTCCCCTTGTACAAACTGCTATTCTAGGTGCAGGACAGCAGAGAGGTGTGGCTGCCGTTGGAGACTGACAGTGGGGGATGGCCATGCATGGCTACACACTTACAAAGCCAAATGTTTCCTTCTCTCCGCTCTATCCCTAGTTATACCTCTGTCCGCCCTCCAAAGTCATTTCCCTTACCCTCCACGCCTGTGTGTAGGGGGTTCTCATCATCCGCATTGGTCAACATTTAGCTGAGTTTTGCCATCAGTTGCAGCTGTACAACTCCAGTGAATCCGTTGTTTATTTTGGGGAGTCCCCTTGTTAGTCTTGGTCAACAAAAACTGTAGTTTTACAAAATATTGGATCCATATCCAGCAAATGTGTGACAAGGGATTTCCCACACCGAAAATAAATTCAGGCAGGGAATTTGAACTTGGACGATCTTCTACTCACTGGCTCTAGTGCAGGATCTTTACTTCCTGGCACCTGTCATATGAGGTCACAGAGGGCTACGTGCCTCAGGTCAGTGGCAACTCTTCCAGTATCTTCAGCTTGGTATCACTCTCCTTGGATATGCCACATTTCTACAAATCAGAGCTGGTCTGATGCTCTAGGCAATGATACAATTTGGTACCTCTCCTAAAGCTTTCTTCTTCTCACTATGTGGCCCCCATTCTGTGTCATTTCTTCCAAAACTCTGTCCCCTTGTGTGACGAAGTGGGAATGTCCGTAATGTTTTCTCTGAATACTGTGGGGGTACCTCAGTTTCCCCTATGCATTTCTTAAGTATCTAGGTGGTGGGATAAGGGTGTGTGATTGTTGCAGAGCCTGAGAGGGCAAGTGTGATGGTGTTTACACAGAAAATGGCCGACACCCTGTGTCCTTGCAACTGATGGCCTGGGCCCCTCCCCTGCAAAGGTGCCAACTGAAGGTGTTGGAGAACAAAGAGATCAGGTGGCCTCCTGGCCCGGGAAAGAAACAAAGGCCAGAGGAGGGGATGGAGAGATTCAGTTTGGAGCTGGCTGGGGAAAAAGAGGGAGGCCCAGACCTAGGGCCTGGCCTCCCTGCCCCCAAGATGGACCTGACTTAGGGCTCCTGTTTCCTGTACCTACAAGCTCTGTTTTGGTTTGTGTTCCCGTCATCTAATAAATCTTCTGTCTTACTGGCTGGCTGAGAGTCACGTCTGACTGCGGAGTTGGGGTGCAAGGCCCACTGGCTTCCCCAGGAGCCTCGCCTGTGCAGACTCGCTGTGGGAAGCACACGGTGTGGAAGGGGATGCTGAATGCTCTGAGGTCAGACCCAGGAAGGTGGAAGCTGCGTAAGCTTCCTGCCCTGGAGACAGTGCGCTCAGAGAGAGGAGGCTCCCCCAGAGTCCTGACTGGCTTCCTATGGAGTAGTTCCAGAGCATTGCCCAGTGACTCCGTGAGAACTGGTGAGATGTACTGCACCCCATGAATGGCACTTCTTGCAGTAAGTTACTGGGGAGCAGTAAAACATAGGGGGATTAACAAGGACCAGGCATGCTGAGGGCTCAGAGAGGGGCAGTTTCAGAGCCAAAGGAGCTTCACTTAATCCCTGGGAGTGTATGACCAGCAAGGAGGACTGTTGCAGTAATAGCATCCCCCTGGGGACTGTGGTGAGCAGTCTCTGGGGCAGAGGAGCCTGCAGCTTGGCCTGGGAGACAGGTGATGACTTTGAGAAGGGTCGGCACACTTGGGGTTCTTCCTGGAAACCGTGGGGAGCTGAAAGCATGGGCCTGTGAATCCACAACAACTTGGGAACAGCGGAGTGATGGCCTATCACCATCTCCTTAAGAAGGACATGGTAAACCTGTGCAGAAAGAGAGGGTTATACATTGGAAAATTCACCAAAGCACAGTTAATTGTGCAGCTGGAGGACAATGACCGCTCTAAGGAGCAGATTCCTGACCCAGATGGTGCTACAAGAGAATCTGGGAGCAGCTGGAGGAGTAGCCAGGCATTCCAAAGACTCCTGTCCCCAAGCAGACAGGGATCTTCATGACTGGGTTCCCCATCAGGGGATCGGAGATGGATGGAGTTGGAGCTGAGTCCAAGAGGGCTGGAGGACAGTGAGAAGGAGCAAGAGGACTGTGAGAGACAGCAAGAACCCAAGAAAGAGCTGCAGGAGAAGCAGCAGCAGCAGCGTGGACTGGCAATGGTGGAGTGGAGAGGCATAGGGGACTTCCCAGGGGTGAGTGGGAATAGACCCCGGGGTGCCAGTTCCGCAGGGAACCTCGATACTGCATTGCTGCCCCTGGTTAGGAGGGGTGGGGGTGGAAGGTGGACTCCCACCTCACTGCCTTTGAACAGGCTGGCGATTTGAACCAGGGGGACCCTGCGGAACAGCCCCTGTATCTAGCTCCCTTGCTGGGTCCCAAGGCCATAGACTCTGTCAGCCAGATGGGTGGGGTGGTGGAAAGGCTCCCACTCCTGGCCCCGACCTGTATGTCTGCGTGAAGTCTCCTGGGCTCAGGCCCCTCGGACCCCCAGTGGAAGCGGAAGGTGGTGGTCAATGGGGAGACATTCCTGGGGTGGCAAGATCCTGGGACAGAGAACTGTTGTGAGGCCCCAGATGGTGCAGCTCCACCAGATGCTGAGGGGCTGGGTGACCTGGGTGAAGGTCCTAGGTATGAAGCTCCTCGCCCTGCCTGTGGGCCAGATCCCTGGTAGTTGGGGTTCTCCAGGATATCAGCTGTAAGGCCCTGTTGGGTGCTGACTGTCTCTCTTTGGGACAGGATTAACGGCCAAGGATTTGAATTTGAATCCAGGGAAACAATTGGCTGAGACTGAAATTGTCAGTGAAAATGCAAATGAGCTGGCTAGCAGGGGGAGGAGCTGCTAGGCTCAGGATACCTGCCTGTCTGTAACCAGAGCCCTGGGGCTGAGTGGGTTGCAGAGATGCTCCCCGCCCCCCTGCACACTGGGAAGGGGGCTCATGCTGACTCTGATGCTGAAACCACAGCAGAGAGCTCCCTGCCTGCCCTCACTGGGACAGCAAGGACAGCGCTGAGCTTGGTAGGAGCTGAGACCTCGGCTGGGTGGGTGGACATGCAGGTGGGGGAGGTCAGCTGCCAACCAGGTTTGCCTGGTCCAGACATGCTGCTGGGAAGTGATTCCATGGCAGGGAAGGGGCTACAGTACCGCAGGTGGGGCAGGTACTTGTCCCAGTCCTGCGGATGCAGATTCATCAAAGTCCTCAGCGTCATCCTCAGGGTCCTATAAAATCTCTCCACCCAGCCCATTGGACTGAGGGTGATATGCAGAGGCCCAGGTGGACCAGACCCCACATTTCTCCCACAAGCCCCTGAGCAGGGCTGACATGAAATTGGACCCCTGGTCTGTAAGGACCTTGCTGGGGACCCCCTCTCTGCTGAGGATGGTCTGCCATGGTGTCTGCCTCGGTGGAGGACAGAGCCACCACCTCTGGGTACCGGGTGGCAAAATCCATCATCACCAGGATGTATTTCTTCCCCAACTGGGTCACCTTGCTGAGGGACCCCACTGTGTCCATAGCCACCATCTAGAAAGGTTCTTCTATGATGGGCAGGGGTCTCAAGGGAGCTTCACTCTTATCCTGGGCCTTTCCCACCCTCTGGCAGGGGTCCCAGGACCTGCGGTACTGCTGGATTGCATCACAGACTGTGGGCCAATAAAAGTTCTGCAGCAGCCACTGCCTGCTGTGCTGGATCATCTGGTGTCCTGAAAGAGGAACATCCTGGGCCAGGTACAATAGCCTGTGGTGATACTTCTGGGGCACCATCAGCTGCCTCCTGATTCCTCCCAGTTCTACTTCCCCTTGGGGAGCCCATTCCCGGTACAAGAATCCCTTCTCCCACAGGACTCTGTCCCTGCAGCCTTCCCCAAGGGGGTTTGCAGCACTGTGGCCAGCAAGTTTCCTCAGCTTCTCCAAGGAGGGATCCTTCTGCAGCTCGGTCTGGAATTCAGCAGCTGGGGGAAGGGAGCAGGACCTGTTCCTTCTCACTGGCTGGGCCTGGGGTCACAGCCCCCCTGAGCCCTGTCCCTGGTAGCTCCCTCCCTGCTCTGTAATCACTTCCGAGCAGCACGTCTGGACCAGAAAACCTGGTTGGCAGCTGACCTGCCCTGCCTGGGTGTCCCCCTACTCAGCTGGGGTCTCAGCTCCCACCTGTTCAGTGCTGCCCTTGCTGTCCCAGTGGGGGCAGGCAGCGAGCTCCTTGCTTTGGTCACAGCATCAGAGCCAGCATGAGCTCTGGTGTGCACGGGGGCGGGGAGCATCTCTCCCTCCCAGGGGTCTGGTTACAGATATGCAGGTATCCTGAGCCCTGCAGCCCCTCCCCCTTGCCAGCCAGGTCATTTGCATTTTCAAGACCATTTTCATCTTAGCCAGTTGGTTTCCCGGGATCCAAATTCAAATCTTCGACCTTTACAGGACCAGGACCTGAATCCTGTCCCAAAGAGACACAGTCACCCTCCAACAGGACCTCACAGCCCATATCCTGGAGAACCAGCCAGCCCGACCCCTCCTGCATCTGCACAAGGATCCGGGCCATAGGCAGGGCAAGGGGCTTCACTCCGGGGACCTTCACCCAGGTCCCACAGTCCCTCAGCATCTGCAGCTGTACCACCCGGGGCCTGACAACAGTTCTCTCTGTTCCAGGGTCCTGCCATCCTAGGTAGGTCTCTCCCCTGACCATCACCTTCTGCTCCCACTGGGGGTCCGAGGGGCCTGAGCCCAGAAGACTCCATGCAGACATACAGGTCGGGGCCAGGAGTGGGAGCCTGTCCACCACTCCACCCATCTGGCTGACAGCGTCTATGGCCTTGGGACCAGCAGGAGAGCTAGATACTGGGGCTTTTCCGCAGGGTTCCCCTGGTTCAAATCACCCTCCTGCTTGAAGGCGCACAGTGGGCATCCACATCCTCCGCTTCTTAACCAGGTGCAGTGTGACGATGCTGTTCTGGCAGGACCCAACTGAGAGTGCCAATTCAGGACCAATTGCTCACACAAGGCAGTTATAGCCCTAAGCTGGCTCTCCCATTTCCCAGGGGGCTGGTTCACCAGCAGGGCAGAGTTACCCCAACTTGCGTCTCCATCTCCTTTACCGCAAAGCCCAGTCTGCCACCAGATCAGGCATTGACTCAGCTCCGTGACCTTCACCCAGCAGGCATTTTCCCTGGGATTTAGAATCCCAAACCCGCTGCATTACAGGAGAGCAACCCTGGATCCTGTACAGGCCAATTGCCCCTCCCACAGTCACCTCCCCGGTGGGGCCTCCCAGCACCGATGGGATCTGAGGCCCAACTGACCAGACAGTCCGACCCCTCCTGCGTCTGCACAGGGATCCCGGCCATGTGCATTCAAGGCAGGGCGAGGGGCTTCACCCCAGGGACCTTCACCAGGTCCCACAGTCCCTCAGCATCTGCGGCTGCACCACCACAGTTCCCTCTGTCCCAGGGCCTCGCCCCTGCAGGCGTGTTTCCCCACTGACCCCTGGGCAGCCCCCTATGTAGCTGTCTCTCCGCTCCACCATCACCAGTCCGTGCTGCTGCTGCTTCTCCTGCAGCTTTTCCACAGCCTCTTGCTCTCTCTCATGGTCCTCTCGCTCTCTCAGGCTCTGCTCCAATCCCATCCGTCTCCGATCCCCTGATGGGGAACCCAATCGTGAAGATCCTTGTCTGGTTGGGGACCAAGGACTCTCAGGGATGCCTGGCTGCTGCTCCAGCTGCTCCCAGATCCTCTTGTAGCCCCCATCTGGGGTCTGGAGTCAGGATCTGCTCCTCAGAGCGGTCCTCTCTCAACTGCACGATTAACTGTGCCTTGGTGAACTTCCCCATGCGTAACTCTCTCTTTGTGCACAGGATCACAATGTCCTTCTTAAGGAGATGGATGATAGGCCATCACTTCACCGTTCCCAGTGGCTCTGGACTCACAGGCCTGTGTGCTCTTGGCTCCCCCATGGTTTTCCAGGAAGAAACCCTGGTGTGCCAGCCCTCTTCGTGGATCACCACCTCTTTGCCAGGGTCGAGCTGCAGACTCCTCTGCCCCCGGGACTGCTCCTGCAATCCCAGGGGAACCCTGCTACTGCAAAATCCTTCTCTCTCCCAGGTTCGAGCGGCAAGCTCCTCCGCCCCTGAGACTGCTCACTGCAGTCTCTTAGGGGGACCCTGTTACTCCAACAGTCTCTCGCTGGTCACACACTTCCCAGAGGTTAACTGCCCCCTGAAACCGTTCCTCTCTCAGCCTTCAGCACGCCTGGTCCTCATTATCCCTCCTTTGTTTTACTGCTCCCCAGTCACTTACTGCAGGAAGCGCCATCCACGGGGTGCAGTATCTCCCTCCGCTGCCACCAGTTGTCACGGAGTCCCCGGGCGATGCTCTGGAACTGCTCCCCACAAAGCCAGTCAGGACTTTGGGGGCCTCCTCTCCCTTGGAGCAGACTTGTTCAGGGCAAGAAGCTCACACGTCTTCACCTCCTGGGTCTCTCCTTGGAGCATTCAGCATCCTCTGCCCCTCCGTGCGCTTCCCACAGCGAGCCCACCCAGGCGGGGTCCTGGGGAAGCCACAGGGTTCTGCACCCCCACTTTGCAGTCAGACGTGACTCTCAGCCAGCAAAACAGAGGTTTATTCGATGACAGGAACAGAGTCTAAAACAGAGCTTGTAGATACAGCGAACCAGACCCCTCGGCCGGGTCCATTCTGGGGGGGCAGTGAGCCAGACCCCTAGGTCTGCACTTCACTCCTTATCCCCAGGTAGCTCCAGACTAACCAACCCCCTCCAGCCCCTCCTCTCTGCTCAGCTCCTTTCCCGGGCCAGGAGGTCACCTGATCCCTTTGTCTCCAACACCTGCAGTTGGCACCTTTGCAGAGGAGGGGCCCAGGCCATCAGTTGCTAGGATACAGAGTGCCAGGCATTAGGTGCACTGGCCTCTAAGGCAAACCAAACCAGCCAGACAAAAATGACTTCGGTTTCACCCCACTGGCTAACCACAAGTCACACAAGCAATTTCCTTAGACACTCCAGTCTCCCAGTATCACCACCAGTCCACACGTCCTGGGGATGAATGGTTATGAAAACCAACACACCCCAGTAAAAGAAAAAGGTTCTCTCGATCCCAAAGGACCAAGCCCCAGACCCAGGTCAATATACACATCAGATCTTACCCACAAATCACATCTGTTGCCAATCCTTTAGAATCTAAAATCTAAAGGTTTATTCATAAAAGGAAAAAGATAGAGATGAGAGCTAGAATTGGTTAAATGGAATCAATTACATACAGTAATGGCAAAGTTCTTAGTTCAGGCTTGTAGCAGTGATGAAGTAAACTGCAGGTTCAAATCAAGTCTCTGGAGAACATCCCCGCTGGGATGGGTCATCAGTCCTTTGTGCAGAGCTTCAGCTTGTAGCAAAGTCCCTCCAGAGGTAAGAAGCAGGATTGAAGACAAAATGGAGATGAGGCCTCAGCCTTATATAGACTTTTCCAGGTGTAAGAACACTCCTTTGTTCCTACTGTGGAAAGTTACAGCAAAATGGAGTTTGCAGTCACATGGGCCAGTTTTTCTGCACACCCTGCTGAGTTACAAGGCGTATCTGCCTCCTCTCAATGGGTCAATTGTGTAGCTGATGGTCCTTAATGGGCCATCAAGCAGGCTAAGCAGAGCTAATACCAACTTGTCTGGGATCTGTCCCAGAACTGCAGCACCAATTTGAAATACAGACAGTATACAGTCAATACTTATAACTTCAACTACAAAATGATACAGACAGCATAATCATAACCAGTAACCCATAACCTGGTCTTAGACACCTTATATGACCCCCTTTACATAGGATTTGGTGCCACTACAGGACCTGGGTTGCAAACCATGTTCCATATGGTCCCAGTTTATATTAATAACGTCACAGGCAGCTATTTAGTGTCAAGGTTCCCTGAGGAACTGGCAGGCTGGGGTCTATCCCCACTCACTCCTAGGAAGCCCCCTATACCTCTCTGCTCCACCATCACCAGTCCATGCTGCTGCTGCTTCTCCTGCAGCTTTTTCTCAGGCTCTTACTCTCTCTCACGGTCCTCTTACTATCTCATATTCAGCTCCAATCCCATCCATCTCCGACACCCTGATGGGGAACCCGATTATGAAGACCTCCATCTGGTTGGGGACCAGACTCTTGGGGATGCCTGGCTACCCCTCCAGCTGCTCCCAGATCCTCTTGTAGCCCCATCTGGGTCAGGAATCTGCTCCTTAGAGCGGTCCTCGTCCTCCAGCTGCATGATTAATTGGGCCTTGGTGAACTTTCCAATGAATAACACTCTCTTTTTGCACAGGATCATAATGTCCTTCTTAAGGAGATAGTGATGGGAACAGCAGAGTGATGGCCCAAGTTGCTCTGGACTCAGAGGCCTGTGTGCTCTCAGCTCCCCCATGGTTTCCAGGAAGAACCCCTAGTGTGCCAGCCCTTCTTGAGGTCACCATCTCTTTGCCAGGGTCGAGCTGCAGACTCCTCTACCCCGGGACTGCTTACTGCAATCCCCAGGGGAACCCTGTTACTGCAGAAGTCCTTATCTCCCCCAGGGTGGAGGGGCAGGCTCCTCCGCCCCTGAGACTGCTCGCTGCAGTCCTCAAGGGGACCCCGTTACTCCAACAGTCCTTCTTGCTGGTCACACACTCCCAGAGGTTAATCACCCCCTGAGACCATCTCTCTCTGAGTCTTCAGCATGCCTGGGCCTCATTGTCCCCCCTTCATTTTACTACTCCCCAGTCACTTACTGCAAGAAGCACCATTCACAGAGTGCAGTACATCCCACCTCTGCCACCAGTTGTCATGGAGTCCCCAGGCAATGCTCTGGAACTGCTCCTCACAAAGCCAGGCAGGACTTTGGGGAGCTTCCTCTCCCTTGGAGCAGATTGTCTTCAGGGCAAGAAGCTCACACGGCTTCACCTCCTGGGTTTTTCCTTGGAGCCTTTAGCATATACACCTTCGTGCGCTTTCTATAGTGAGTCTGCCCAGGCAGGGTCCTGGGGAAGCTACAGGGTCCTGCATGCACCCCCACTTCGCTTTGCAGTCAGACGTGACTTTTAGCCAGCCAGTAAAACAGAGGTTTAGTAGATGACAGGAACACGGTCTAAAACAGAGCTTGTAGGTACAGAGAACGGGACCCCTCAGCTGGGTCCATTCTGGGGCCCAGCAAGCCAAACAACCCCATCTGCCCTCACTTCCCATCCCCAGCCAGCCCCAAACTGACACCCCTCCAGCCCGTCCTTTCTGGCCTTTGTCTCTTTCCCAGGCCAGGAGGTCACCTGATCCTTTTGTTCACCTTTAGCTATCCCCTTGCAAGCGGGGGAAGGGCCCTGGCCATTTGTTGCTAGGAGACAGATTGTCGGCAATTTATGCACACTGGAGACTTAAGAAATGCATAGGGGAAACTGAGGCACCCACACAGTATTCAGAGGACACATTAAGAACAGTCCCACTTCATCACAGAGGGTGTTTGCAGTCAGGGAATAACAGTGATCCCTGCTGTTGACGACGACTCCAGTGACAGCCAGTAGACCAGGAGTAGCCTGGATTTATAAAGCTTGGGGGGGAAACTGATTCTTAATCTCCACCATTCATTGATTTGTCTGATTTGGATTTTATGTGTTCTCTTAGCATCTGTTTGCCAAAGACTTTACCACCCTACTTAGCTGTTTTACTAGGGCTGTTTCTATCAGTCCTTCAAAATATACAGTAGTGAGCTGTCATGCATGCATGTGTGTGCATGTGTGCGTGCACATGCACCTCTGCCCTCCACTGAAAGACTCAGAATTGCTCTGGTGTGTCACAGGCTCCATACTGCTGACAGAGAACAGAGATTTTCCTTCAGTTCAGTACTGAGGCAGTGACTACTGCACCAGTTTCTGATTCACATTTTTGAAGTTCTCTTCATGGTTGTGAGGGCTAGAAGCAACATGGTCAGGCGCCAGGGGAGTGCACACAGCCACATGTGGCTACGAAGTGTATGTGCTTCAAAGCTGAGATCCTGGAACACATTTCTATGGTCAGCAGTCCATGAGGAGAGGAGACTGGAGTCAGGAGACATAGCTTCTCCTCCTAACTTGCTTAAACTCTGTGCCCTGGGTTCCCCCTCTGTCACAGGGTTGTTACAAGGTGTAATTCATGAATGTGTTTAAAACACTTTGAGATCCGCAGGTAAAAGATTCTAGATAAATGGAAGGTATTGTTGTTATCAGCAGGATGAGGGTGAGTCATAGTCACCCAGAGCCCTTACAGAAAAGTCCTGTCACAGTCAGCAGGGAAGAAAGTGTTAGGGTGTGGTAAATATTTGACAGGTCTTTACAGAAATTACTCTAAACATCTGTAACATTGAATAGAAAATGTGATCATAGCCTAGATTTTGGAACCAGCCTGCACAATTCTCCAGCCGTCTAGTCTGTTCATGAGTATAGGCTGGCTCAATACATCTACAGAAAGCCATGCATGTTCTTTAAACTCCATAGGATCCTTCTATACGGGTGTGGTTCAACCACCAGACTACCCTTACTGAAGGTGACATGGCAGCTGCTCCAAAAGCCCTGACATCAGCTCGGGGCAGTTTGCCGACCCTTCACATAGCGAGAGGATGTGTTGTCACCTGCTGCTGAGACGGCCCCCGGACAGAAGCCAGTGTAGTATAAGGGAAGGGCAGGAACTTTGCCAAGTTTGGGATACATCATCTACCAGCCAGCGGACCCAGGAGTGGGAGATTTTGGGGCCCTTACCAATTCTTTAGCCTGGCCACTCACCGCAGCACAGTTAATCTGAGCAGGAAAGAGAGGGAAGGTGGAGCAGTGATTGTGTGTGCTTGTGTCTTGCCCTGCACTGAGCTCCGGGACAGCACTGAACTCTTGTCAGCGGAGGGTCTTCCATGGCATCACAGCCAGGATTCAGTTCATCCTCTCTCTCTCTCTCTCTCTCTCTCTATTGCAGATCTCACCGATGAAATGTACACTGACATCCTGTGGTGGCTGAGAGGTTGGTGTCTTACCTCATTTCGTACGGAGCCTTAGATACAGGGTTTGTTCTGTTTTAATGGTCAGAGCTCACATCTCTCCCTCCCTGGCTGTTGATTTCCCTTTCTCTAAGTCTCCCTTGCCCCGCACGTTATCTCACCAAGAAATTGCAACCAGAATCCCAACTTGCTATTTTTGTAGAACCTACACAAACACAATGTTTTGCTTATGCATGGCTAAACCCTGAATCACAGACTGCATTAAAGATGGATTTTAAGCTTTTGTGGCCTGTGGTCTTTTGGGGTTTTTTCCCTGGGGCATCTTTCTCCATCTATGAGGCATCTGCAGCCAAGGGATGGAGCGTGTGATCAGGTGCTTCTGAAGCTGAAATTTCTACAACAAAAGCGAGCAAGTGAATTTTGGCTGGTGTCTAAACCCAGCAATACACCCCCAGTCTGTTGAGCTTTCAGACAATAAGAGGATGACTGCCCTGCTGTGACAGCAGATAGCATCTTCCCCATAGCTTTCCCTTGGTTGTCTGTCTGATCCGTCAGCAGCTGCCTGGGTGTTTTTGGAGTGCATGTTGCTGAGTAGTGAAATAACCTGTATTCGTTCTCTCCTTCCCTCCTGCTTTGTTCTCCACCTGCTTCCAAATCCTCACACTCCTCCCTGTATGTGACTCCTCTGCCAAACTCCCGTGTCACCAGACGAAGAGGTAAGAGATCCCTTGGCATGGCACTTCTCTCCTGTTTGTAGCCCCTTGCCTGGTCTGGCCCCACTTCTCCAGGGTCTCCCCTTGTTGAAAGACAAGAGCTGGGCAGGTGGGTTCCTGTACCCTCTCAGATCTCCTGGACAGCACTGTTCCCATTTACCCACCCTGGCAAGGAGCAGGGCATCTGGGCAGGTGCTGTCAGCTCCATGGCTCAGGCCTCCAGCATACACTGTCATCTCGTAGCACCCCCTGCTGGCCTCTGAGCAGCCCTGCACACAGCCCCTCACCAGAGTTTCCCTTCTTGGCACCCCAAATAAACACCACACAGGGTTTTTCCAGTCCCATCATGACAGCCCTCCTTAGGTTCTGACACATTAAATGAAAGTTCAGAGCTCAACACAGAAGTCTTCCTTCCAGCCCGGTACAGCCCAAGCTCCCGTAGTCTGGTCAGCGTCCTTCCTGCCTTAGCAGGCTATTCCCAGGCCTTCCTCGCCGGAGCAACTCCCCTGGGTTCAAGGTCTTCCCTGCCGGAACCTTCCTCCCTCACTGCAGTTTCCTGAGCTTCCTCCCTGATGGCAGCCACCTTCTGCTCCTTGTGGGCAATGGCCTGGTTCCCCTTAGGTGGGCTCACTCCATAATCCGGGTTGGCTTGGCCCCAGGCTCTCCCAGAACAAGCAAACTGCCCTGTCCCACTCAGACCGAGTGCCCTGCTTCGCCAGTGCTGCAATGTGCGCTCACTGGCCTGGGCGCCTGGAAGATGTACCCTGGGGTCTGGGCACTTTCTGGGCTTTGCTGAACTCACCTCTCTGACTGAAGAAGGGAAACCATTGCCCTGGATCCCCCATAATGGGGGGCTGTCACGGAGTCCCCAGGTGATGCTTTGGCCCTGCTCCCCACAAAGCCAGTGAGGACTTTGGGAAGCCTCCTTTCCCTTGGAGCAGACTGTCTTCAGGGCAAGAAGCTCACACGGTTTCACCTCCTGGATTTTTCCTTGGAGCATTTAGCATCCTCTGCCCCTCCGTGCGCTTTCCACAGTGAGTCCACCCAGGCAGGGTCCTGGGGAAGCCACTGGGTCCTGCACCCCCACTTTGCTTCATAGTCAGAAGTGACTCTCAGCCAGCCAGTAAAACAGAGGTTTATTCGATGACAGGAACATGGCCTAAAACAGGGCTTGTAGGTACAGAGAACCAGACCCCTCAGCCGGATCCATTCTGGGACCCAGCGAGGCAGACCCCCACGTCTGCCCTCACTCCTCGTCCCCCACCAGCTCCAAACTGAAACTCTCTAGCCCCTCCTTTCTGGCCTTTGTCTCTTTCCCGGCCAGGAGATCACCTGACCTCTTTGTCTCCAACACCTTCAGTTGGCACCTTTTGGAGAGGGGCCCAGGCCATCAGTTGCTAGGAGACAGAGTTTCAGGCATTTATGTACACTGGCCCTTTGCTCTGTAGCAACCATACACCCTTATCCCACCACTTAGATACTTAAGAACTGCATAGGGGAAACTGAGGCACCCATACAGTATTCAGAGAAAACATTAAGAACATTCCCAGTTAATCAGAGGGGCATGCACAGCACAGGTCCTGCAGGGCCCCTGCCAAGGCACTGGAAATGAGAGCGGGATGAATCTTTTCTGCCCAAGCTCAAAGGCGCACACAACTCGCCGGCTTTCAGGGTTTGTTACGGGCTGGAAACCCTACATTGGCAGCCTGTTTCCTGCCCTAGGTTGGGGGGGTGGGGCAGGCTCTGAATCACCCTGACAACAACGGGGAGTCTCCTCTGAAGGGCTGCCCTGGCCCGTGAAGGGTTCTGTGCTCTGGGCTATGCAGGCATGTCATCTGTGTAACAATGCAGTGGCTCAGCAGATGCCAGTGTTGAGTGTCAATAGCCCAGACACTGGCTGGCGGGTGTGCACCTCACACAGGTGCAGCTAAGCAGGGGGTTGCTCGCTGGGGCAGAGGATCCTAGGGGCTGGAAGGACTGCACAAGGGGAGGGGCTTCTGTGGGGGAGATCAGCTGCCCAGGAGGGTGTGCTGTGTGAGGTGCATAGCGGGGGTTACAAAACTGGTAGAGCTGGGCTGGGATTGCATGGGAATGAGAGGACACTGCTGCATGTGGCCAAGGCGGGGAGGGGAGCCCATTGCCTGGCAGCGTGAGGCCTTCCACACAGTGTGGAAACGTGATCTGCTGCTGCCCCAAAGCCCCTGGGCAGCGAGAGCAGTTCCCGGTCTAATGGTGAGCAGGAACATCAGCCACTCTGGAAAGTGGCCAGCACAAGCGCAGCCCAGCCTTTGTGTTCTGAGGCTGAGCCTTGGGCAGGTTTGCCATTCAGCAAAATTTGCCGAACAGTTTAGGCAGATAATTTCCAGCCCAGTGGGTGCTGGCTGTTCATGTTGGGTGGTTGGTCAGCTCCCTGTTTGGGTGAACAAAACATTTTCAACAGGAGAACACTGAACAGTGCACTTTCTGGTGCAGATTTCCCTAGGAACGATGTGTGTGAATCTGTGACAGTTCCAGTGTTCACAAACTTTTTTAGTAATCCCTGGGGTTGTCCAAATGCTCAGGAATAACGAATAATGATGCCACTTGGCTCCTCATTGTTATTCACAAAACTATCCACTAATTAGCTTTTTAATTATTTGCTCTTTCTAAGATCAGCCCTGAGGGCCAATGCTGGGACACACTTTTGTTACAGAGGATTTTTAAAGGAGCGCATAGGTACGGTTTGCAAATCTGTCATCCTTGGAGCTGGATATAATTTGCAACAAGGCATCATGCCCTCCTGTCACTAACTGCATGGAGAGCTTGGGATAGAACAGGTGCCCACATCTCAGAATGCACCATGACCATTTGTCCTAGTTGACCCTGGTCACCGGTCTCAGTAGAGACAGTAGTTAATGGGTCACAGTTCTCTCATCTCACTGGATGTGGGGCTCTAGTTCACGACTAGGGAAGGCTGGTGGGGCAGCATGGAGAAACCTTGCTCAGCCTTTGCATAGAGGGCTTAGATGCTAAGGCTGCCAGCTGGCATGTTTCACCAGCACTCCCCTTGCACAGAGTGAGGGGAGAACCCAGCTGTCTGGTTATCACATGTGCAGAGAGACACAAACACGCACACTCTCACACTGGCTCGGGAACATCGATAGCTAGTCAGCAAAAACAGACAGTGAATGTTAGCTAATTCTGCAAGGAACAGATTCTGGGAGAAGGGGCTCGGGGGCATTCAGTGAGTTTAAGCACAGACTTTGCTGTGAGCCCTTGTAAGCGGGCGCAGACTCACCCCTGCGGCGCCTCCTGCTGGTCATCTCCAGGAATTAGCTCTCCAGCTGTTGGAGCGCCCTCCGCAGGCTGGTGTCCTGCTACCGCTTGGCCCACCATGTCCCTCCCAGACCTGGTGCCCTGTAGTCTGGGGTGCTGCCCCCGGCAGTAACCTCTCACAGCTCTGAGTCTCCCCCTCCCAGGGGAACCCCCACCCACTATCCCCACTTCACCTCAGTCTTGGCTACTGCCCACTCTCCATCTAGCGCCCGTTCATTGAGGCAGGCTCAAGTATCAGCCACTCATCACAGGGAAAGGGGTTCGGACCTGCTGCCTCTTGCTACCCATGGTCTGCACCTGCAATCCAGTACCTGATAGGCCTTACCAGGCCCACAGCCTGGGGCTTTCCTAGGCCAGAGCTCCCCAGCTCCCCTGGCCTCTCCCCAGCCCTGCTCCACTCCAGATACCTGGTTAACCTCCCTGCAGCCAGGCCCTTCTCTCTCTGAACACAGAGACGGACTCTCTGTTTGAGTGCCTGGCTCAAGCCTTTATAGGGTTAGCTGGGCCCTGATTGGGGCATGGCCCCAGCTGAGCCCGCTTCCTCCCAGTCAGCCCAGGCATCTTGCCCTTCCACAGCCCTCCTCCAGGGCTGTTTTAAACCCCTCAGGGCAGGAGCAGGGACCCACCCCGCTACAGGCCTGCATACGCGGTTTACCCCTGTCCCAGACACCTGCCCTTTCTGCGGCGTGAGGGAGACCCTGGCGCACGTTTACTTAGAGTGCGCCAGGTTGCAGCCCCTATACCGGCTCCTCACTAATCTCCTGTTGCGTTTCTGGCTGCACTTTTCCCGTCACCTCCTCCTCTACGCACTCCCTATCCGTGGCCCCACGAAGTCCTGGGACCTCCTGCTCAACCTCCTCCTCGCCCTG